>NC_056732.1:881357634-881450134 GCF_019279795.1 Protopterus annectens
ATATATATATACATGTGACTGCACATACACATGCAGATATATGTACAGTAACATACATATGTAGAAGGTGCACACAATATGGAACAGTCAATATGCCTACAGTTAACACCTGAACAACTGGACACTGTATGAGCCACCCATACAAATGACATTTGTTGCCTGCAACATATACCCACAGAGAGGTCATATGAAAAACACCACACACAGGTTTGCAGAAATGGAAAGCCTTTAATTCTGTACTATTACAGTTCTATATGCCATGTCATATAGCTGTTCAGACACTGACAACCATATAAACAGAGTAATAACTGTGAAACAGTTACACTAATACAGTAGTCTCGAAAGGTTCAGAGCTCTTGCTGACCAGGCCAAGCCCTTCAAATTGTACAATAGTGAAGACAGACTGGGCCACAGGATACCAAACAATCAATAGTATGTAATGCAGGTGTATAGTTCAGCAGCCTCTATCTACACTCTGTACAAACTCAGTAGGTGGTAAAGACATCATGTGACCAAATGGGTTGTAACTGTTACATAACAAGGCATAACTGATGCCATCACGAGCACACCAACAAACAGAACAGTCTGTATGGCAGGAGGCAGTAGGCTTGCATTAACCCAATTGGTGTAAGTAATGTAAATATAGGTGAAGTATGCAGTACTGTACATCCAGATACCTTAAGGCAGCTCACCCCTGATACCCCCACATTTTGTAACAGCCTAGGTCATTTATGGCTCTCCCCCAAGACTCAATAATACAGGACCGTATACCACTGCTACATACACTGGCCTCTGGAATGCATAATGGCACACATTTATTGTGTAGGTGATGCCCACACATATAAGGCCCCAGCCCCACTGTATGTGTGGGAGATACAACAGCAGTGGACTAATGGCAGCAATGGCAGTGTGATATACTCACAGCCCACTACAGAAAAAGCACTGACAGCATGACATATGTGCAAAGTTTGGTATGTAGGTGGAGGACAGAGGCTGGAACACAGGCACATATGTGGAAAACTGTTGCCATACACTAAACAAGTTGCTGGTGTTACTGGATAGTCTGCAACATACCCTTAGTCAGGGAAATGAGGTTAGAAACAGAAATGGATGTAGCCATATACTGATAGCACTCAACACACACACACTGCCAGTGTAATATCTGACAAAGGACCTGTGTGTTGGACAGACAAAACATGATAGGCATACCTCTGGCCAGCAAGAGGATAGGCCCACAGTTATGAGCTATGCAGACAGACTGCATTCCAAGGTAAACCTAGTATGTACACACACACCCTGTAAAACCAGTACTATATAAAGAATAACACAGCTCTACTCACAGTCTGTCTGTAGTTCCTGATCCTCCTACAAATATGTGGCTGCCCTGAGTGTGCTGGTTCTCCTGTAAGAGGTATTGCTACCTGCTGTCTGTAACACTGATGCCCACACACAGGAAGGATGTCCATCACAGATGAAATGTAAAGGGACCACGCCCACATGATGTAGAGATTTATAGTGGGTGGTTGCCATGATAGTGGTAACTGGAAGTACTACATGTGTAGTTTTTATATATATATATATATATATATATATATATATATATATATATATGGTTATCTGGATAAGTATATGTACATATATTTGTAGTTTAGCTCTACCCCAGCCCCTACATTCCCAAAGTCATAGTGCAAGGCTATGTCAGGTATGTATAACAGGTATATTAGTAGACTATTGCTACTGTCATTGGGATTGTCTTCACAGACATGGTGTGTGTGAGAGGTCACATCTGCTTATAACATGTGCTCCATTGGCCGCTAACAGACATCCTAAGGACATCATTGTAAAGTACCGCTGCAAGCACATAATGCCCCTGTGGAATGCAACAGAGATATTGGCCAATATATATGGAAATTCTGACATACTCTGTACAGTCCAGAGGTGTACACATAAGCTCTTAGTGCAAAGCATGTGTACCATGCCTGACAATATGGAATGTAGACAGCCATGTAGATGGGTATAACACATAACAACTGGTATACATTTGCCACATGCATTCAGACACCCCTCTCTGGCCTGACACATAATGACCGCTGGTACAGGGGTGCCATGGACACATACTACCCACCAGATATTGACATACATCTGTACAGCATCCCACTGCTCTGTCTGACATACATGACTTTTAAGGGAGGCCCGGCAGCAGTACATCTGGCAAGTATCTGCACATGACATCTCACTGGGTAAGTACACTAAGCTGCTAGGCATGTAACAATGCACTGTATGGGCTACAGACAGACTGGCTCAACACTGGCCTACATCTCCTATGGGGGAATGCACATGTTCCTGCACATATAGCATGCTCAACAGGCATGTCACAGCACAGGGTAAGATACACCTGTGTGAAAGTGCATAACCACAACCAATGTGAACACAGCTACAGCCACATATGGTAAGTTTGCATAATATTACAATATATGGACTATCTGTTCTACACCATCCTCATATGTGCTACTCACAGACTGACCCTGCATATACTGAGCTGCTACACAGTGTGGTTTGATGGCTGTTTGTGGTATGGGACATGTGTGTGTATGGCCCTACAAACATGTATGCCAATATGGTACCATACAGTGGAGCAGCATGTAATACCAGATAGGAATGGAACTAGAACAATGACATCTACCACAGTCTGTAAACAGGCTAAAGTACATATTAACAATACACACACTGTCGACATTCACCATAAGTACACAGACCTCAGTACTGTACAAATATCCACAGAATGTCCAGGTTATGTCATGAAATAAAACCCCTACTGTACATAACATGTGTAGTAGTCTGATATATCACCAGCTTGTTATCAAATATGATGACACTAATTATGGTGTACAGCACATATGCACCACTTCATGCATGACATATGTACAAAGGTTGACAGAGGTGTGGCTGGAAGCACATACACAGGGCCAATATTGACATGTTGCTGTGATAACCTCATACATTTGCTTTTGTAACAGGGTTTGTTGCAACATATGTCCTATGAGGGATATGAAGTCAGTAACTGTCACAGCTTTTGCCATCTACAGACTCCAATCCTCACACTACCTTCTGCAGTCCACAGATAGATGATCCATGGGTAATGCATGAAACCAAAGGCACAACACTGCCCAGTCTGCAGATGACCCTGCAGATGGGGATTCCTCATAAACATGGTACTGACATGACAGGTATTGAGACATGTAGGACAGCCATATCCACACATACACTGTTAAACCAAAATTACTCTAAATGCAGCATAGCAGCACTTACAGTCTATAGTCAGGTCAGGCACATCCCCCTCCTGTTTGTTGCCCTGTTTCCACAGTGTATGTTGTTAGAGGTAAATCCCCAATCCATCTGAGATGCTGTTTGCCAAACAACATATCTAGTTCCTGCTCACAGTGAATGAAAAGGGCCAACACCACTGTGATGTTCCTAGATATGGGAGTGTGATTTCATGCAATTGGCTATGGGAATGTTACCACAGCTGTTCCACATGCAATCAGCTAGGGGAGGGCTGCAATTCATGCAGAGGCCATCAGCTGATCATGAGCATTACTTAAAGTACACATGCTGGTGCCTAAGCAAAGCAGGTGTAGGTCTCCACATCCAGCAGAGAGGGAGTGGGATAGGCAGACAGAGTGAAAGTGTCATGGAGGGCTGGGAGAGTAAAACTGAAGCATGTTTGCGTCACACACCTACCAACACAGGGTATCAAACCCCTGATGACTATGTAGTGTTATTACAGTTCTACGCAGTTATTGTATGTGCCACATGGGTAACCTGTTATGGAGCACTCAGAACATATATGTGATGGTGAGTGACATCTGCAACAGGGATACAATAGCTATATGGTAGGTAACGTACACATACCTGCCCACATGGGGTTGGGAGGGTGGCCTAATGGTTAAGGTGTTTTTTTTACAAAACACACAAGGGTAGGTTTGAATCTCACACAGGGGATAATTGGGGCTTAAAAAAATTTTTGCAAGGGCAATTAGCCTAGTACTAATCTATGAATGAATGAACAGGTGCCAGTGTCAACACAGCCACACTCTCACAGGGACGCACACACATTGGCACACTTGACAGGACCAGGAGTACAACTCATCAGTAGTGGGATTGCCACCACATCACTGTGCAGGTATAACATGCACCACACAGATCATACGGAGGTTGTATGGGAAAAGTGTATGAGGAGGTGTCTGACATCAGACAGCATGCTTCAGTATGCCCAAGAGGGTTGTAGTGAGTGTGGATGTGAACATACACACCATGCAACACACACACAAACACACAGGGTGCCAGTACTAATATGCATGGGTGCATGTCTGCATGGGTGTGTGGTGGTCGACTGTGCCAGCAGGCTATACAAGGGTAGGCAATGGGTATACCTTGGCATCAGGCAATATGACAATGGTCTGCATTGTGGCTCAGAGCTGTAGTTTCTGCATTTGCCCACACAGGTGGGTATTGTATCCCCCATCTAGTCACCTGGGTGAGTATTGTGTGTGGCCAATGCTGTGCATCGCTTGCCATGTATGTGTTCCTTAGTCCATGACATGGACGGTGTCTGGGATGTACACACCTGCCACATGCATGTACAGTGACATGCAAAACTGTAAAACATAAAAAGAATAGAGCGAACTGACCACAGCTGATATCAAAGTTAGTAAAATGGTAAAGGTTTATTGAAGTAAGCGCTTTTGCGGTAAATAACAAATCGCTTCCTCATATTCATGCTGTGCCCATAGCTATGCCAACCTTCTGTAAATACACACATTCATTAAAAATGAATATATTGTTGTCTAGAATAAATTCCACTAAACTGCAGATCAGTTCAATTTTAGTATTATTATACACTTTTTTAGTGTTGAGCAAGTCACGAATCCTCTCAATCCCCCAATTATTGGGAATCATCATAAATAGTGACGCTATATCCATGGTAACAAAAATGAATTCGCTCTTTGTATTCATCATTATTTCATATAAGGATTTTAGAAAGGTTTTTATGTCTTTTAATACTGTATCACAACCTTCCAATACAGAGTGTAGGCACTTCTCAACATATATATATAGGGCTTCAGTAGCCCATCCTCTGCTAGAAACAATAGGTCTCGTGGGAGGGCAATTTATGTCTTTATGAACTTATGGTAAACCATAAATTATAGGAATAATAGGAAACTCAACATTAAAATAATTAAACAGTTCCTCAGTAATGTAGTGTGAAATGAACAAATCAAAAATGAAGACCGATACTCTATCCATAATAGCCTTAGCTTCCCTGTCAGAAATGCAAAGGTAAGTGTTAGTATCACCTAATAGTTGCAACATTTGCTGTATATAAAAAAGTTTATCCATAACTACTACCCCACCCCCTTTATATGCAGGCCAAATTTCAATACTTGATAGACCCTTAAGTTGCAGTAGGGCTTCGTTCTCACTCTTACTTAAATTATAAAAGATGTGTTAATTCCTATTATTAAATTCTGCCGTGATTTCCTTCTAACAGACAGAAACAAAAGTTTCTATGGTGGGGTGTGGTTTCGGTATAAACATGCTAGGCTTTTTGAAAACTGTATTAGTCATTAATTTATTTGTGCCAAACATAGTTTTTAATGTTAAAAAATGTGCAAATAGTCTGAGTTCTTTCAAAAGCTCAAAAAGCGTTGTTTTCTGTGCCGGAATAAAAGTTAGTCACTTATTTAAAAGGGACTTCTGTGCTTCAGTCAACTCTATACTAAATAAATTGATTACCAATTTCTCATATTACTGCTGCATGTGGTCATTGTATTCAGATGAATACCTCTGTCTCTAGTTTGTTGTGTTCTGCCCTTCCTTCCCCTTTTGGACCTTTCTCTGATGGGCAGAGCGTTGTTCAGGACAAATTATTCTAGACAACAATATATTCATTTTTAATGAATATGTGTATTTACAGAAAGTTGGCATAGCTATGGGTACAGCATGTGCCAATAGCTATGCCAACTTAACATTGATCTCATGGGAGACTAGTTTTTTGTCAGAGGGTAGTGACTTTTACAATGAGGTTCTATGGTACACACGTTTTGTTGATGATTTTTTTTGCTAAGGGGAGGGACCATTGATAGGTTGGAACTATTTGTAAACTATCTACATTGTACAACTGACTTTTTAAGGTTCACCTTTCAATATTCGGATAAAGAAATAGATTTTCTTGATGTTAAAGTATGCAAACATTCATCACAGGAAATAGTTACTGGTCTATATAGGAAACCCACACATAAGAATAGTATACTACATAAAAGTAGTATGCACCCCACTCATGTCTATAGGAATGTAATTAAAGGGCAATTTTTGAGGATGAGCAGACTTCACAATACAGATGAGGGCCTACAAGAAGCAGTCACCTTACTGGAAAATTACTTCAAAAAGAGAGGCTATAATAAAAAGGAAATAGATGACAGTATTGAAAAAAATGTATGAAGGACGTAAAAATAGAGGGACCCTATACTATTCGGATGAGGTTCAGAATGTATTGTCAAAAGAGAATAACATGAGTAAGGTCAGGTTTCCAATAACTTATTCGAGTGACATCAGAAGATTCTGTGGGATCTTTGAAAATAATTGGGGTATCCTGACTACTATAAATGAACTGCAGGGGGTTATAGACAATAAACCTAGTTTTTCCTTCAAGAATAAAAAGTCACTAAAGAGGCACTTATGCTACAAAGTAAATTCCAAAAGAAATAATGAACAGTCTCCCAAAGAATTGGAACTTTCCCATGTAGAAAGTGAATGGCATGCAAATATGTACAGTAAATCTACTTTTCAACACCAGACTTGTAGATTTGAAATAAATATAGATTTTTATGCTGATTGTAGAACTAGATATCTGGTATATTTCAGTTTCTGTACAGTCTGTCATGCCTTCTATATAGGCAAAACTGACAGGCTATTTAAAGAACATATACAAGAACACCTGAGGGACATTAATAATAAGAAAAAAAACAGTGCCTTGATCAAATATGTACAGTCTGCAGGTCCATCACATATTTGTAATTTTATGGCTCTAGAGGTTGTGCAATCAAATATTAGAGGTGGGGATATGAGCAACATTGTAGAAGAAGTGGAGCAGAAATGGATTATGTTACTGAAGGCAGATAGCTACCCAGGGTTAAACAGTGCAGTGTCACTAAAACCTTTTTTGAAACCGCTTAAGCATTGGAACAAACATATTTTTATCAGTATATTAGGAATTAATTTATGTTGTTGTTATGCAGGACTGTTTTAAAATGCTGTTGTTTTTAAAAAAAATGTTTTGTACTTATTTTATGATGTCATTAATGAGAAGCTACATGATTGGATATGGTATGATTCAAATATGGAGAGATTATACGTGTTAGTCAGAGGAAGCGATTCGTTATTTATCGTGAAAGCGCTTACTTCAATAAACCTTTACCATTTTACTAATTTTGATATCAGCCATGGTCAGTTCACTCTATTCTTCTTATGTATTATGTTTTCAAGTGAATGCCAATTGTTTATTCAGTCAAAGAACCTTTTTTGCAACATGTGGAACTGTATCTGGGGTGTCTGGCCCATGTTGTGAACACAGGTTATCATCAAATGTACCAGTCTTGCCCACCTGTGGCGGGGACTGGTAATGGGCAGCAGGTTTACCCTGCACCTACATTGATAGCATCCTAACAGCATTCCCTGATGTCAGTGGCATCTGTCCATACAGGGCATGTTGTCAGGCATGGCATGTCCATTGTGGGTCACATGTGATGGCACCACTGGTGATGCAGGTGTCCATTGGGGAGGTGCACTGTCTGCATGTAAGTGCATATTGGACAGATGGACAGGGTGACATGCCCTCTGTAGCCCACTGCTATCACTCCATAGTTACTATCAGTGGCCAATATGCAGTGTACTACTCACATATTGGCTTTTGCCTAGGCATGTGTGTGTGTATAAGACATGGGTTGAGGGTGTGCTCTGGTTAATACTGGGGTTGATAACTGTGATTACCTGGCCTTGATGTCACAGGTATGGGTATGGCTTTGCATCCCAGCTTCTCAGCTATTTCACATCTGTTATCCCTGTATGGTGGACATTGTGATATATAGTAGGACCACCATATAAGAAATATGCAAAACCCACTCCACATTAGCCACAGGTGTCACACACTCCTCTACACAGAATACAAGTTGCAAGTACACACACACACACACACACACACACACACACACACACACACACACACACACACACACACACCTGTTATGTCCGGGAGTAGAATTCCTACCTAACTAGTTTATTACATTACAGCACTACGCAGTTATAGTACGTGCCATGGACATTACTGGTATACTCATTCCCCAAAGGTGTATTTCACAATGAATGACATCAGCTGGATTGCCAAAGTAGGACATTTGAAATGTACTGCGAGTGACTAGCCTAAAATCCATTGCTCCCTACACAGACAGTGACACACACACAAAACATCCACAACCGACATGTGTGGGTATAGAACCCCTAACAAAAGTGTATATCATAATACAGCATGGAGCTGTTATACAATGCACCACAGAGATTACGAGTGAACTCTTACCCCAAAGGTGTATTTCACAATGAATGACATCAGTAGGATTGCTAAAGTAGGGCATTTGAAATGTACTGCGAGTTACTAGCCTAAAATGCATTGCTTCCTACACAGCCAGCAGCACACATACACAAAACATCCAGAACTGCCTTGGGTGGGGATGGAACCCTACCACAGCTCTAAATCACACTATAGCAGTATACACTTACAGGATGCGCTACAGAGATCAATATTTACAATTTTCCAAGGGGGGTATTTCTAGGTGGGTGACATCAGCAGCCTTGCCAAAGCTGAGTATATGAATTGTAAGGCGTGTGAGTACCCTAAAAAGGATCACTCTTGATACAGACAGGGTCAGACAGACATACACTTACCATGTCTGGGATTACAGCACTTACCTAACTACTTTATCACACTATAGCAATACACAGTTACAGGATGCACTACAGAGATCACTGTGTGACAATCTTCCCAGAGGTGTATTTCTAGGTTGGTGACATCAGCAGCCTTGCCAAAGTTGAGTATATGAATTGTAAGGAGTGTGAGTAGCCTAAAAAGCATTGCTCTCTACACAGTCAGACACACACACAAACACAGATGCCAAGTCTGGGGTAAGAACTCCTACCTAACTAGTTTATCACACTACAGCAGTATGCAGTTATGGAATGCACCACGGAGATTAGTGGGCTACAGCTCACTCAAAGGTGTATTTCTCATTGGATGACCTCAGCAGGCTTGTCATAGTAGGGCTATGGAGAGGGCAGTGTGAGCATGGGCAATAACCCATTCATCTAGGGGATGACATGCCACATGCGGGCACACACATGGTCATATCCTCTCAACTGTCTCTGATTTTCAGGGACGTCCCTGATTTTGACTCAAAATTTAGCTCTGTCCCTCTTAATCCCTCCCAAAACTTGTGACTTTTGGAGGAAAGGTGGTGAATTACACTTAATGAATAATGACAATAATTAAGAGTTATAGACTTCTTTTACTTCAGAAAATGTGTATTAATTCATATGCTCTGATTCTGTCAATGTTTCAAAATAATAGCACTAATATTTTAAAAGTGTCCCTGATTGTCCCTGATTTTTTCTTGACTTGTCCCTGATTCTGTTGAAATTTGTCCCCGATTGGTTGAGAGGTCTATCACAGGTACATGTATACAGCTACTAGATGACTACTTCATTGTACAGTCATGTTGCACATGTGGCACATGCACCACATAGTATTTAATGATGACAGATACTGGTGGCTAGTATCTGCAGTGAGTGACATCTGCACCTCAAGTGTTTGGGGCCCTTTGGCTGTGTGCTGGGTGGGACAGGCCTGGATGGCTCCTTGTCATGGTCACCCTCTTCCACACATCTATGTCCATCTACCTTTGGCTTATTATAGTGTGTTGTCCTTACATATATGTCTGTGTTCCTATTCACTGTGCGTACAAGGCATTAGTGGTGCATACTGACAAGTGTCTGCACTAAAAACTGCAACTGCCAGATATGCCTGGTCCACTGGTGTTTGCAGACATGGCCTTAAGTGTGTGAACATGCCCAGTATGGCCATCTGTATTGCATGTGTGGATCAAGTCCAGGTAGTTTGTACTGCTGTGCTGTCCTTTGTGTTGTACACCGACAGGTAGCATGCTGTCTCTGCAGGGTATCCATCGATCATTTGGCATTGACTGTTGCTACATTTCTAACTAGTGGGGGTGAGACACTTGACTGTTTCTACATTTCTACACAGGTTTGGGGGGCACACCTGACTGTTACAATATTTCTATGTAGGATGGGGGGCTCATCTGACTATTTCTACATTTCTTCACAGGATTGGGGGGGGTACACATGACTGTTACTATATTTATATGTAGGATTATGGGAGGGCACACCTGACTATTTCTATATTTCTACACAAGATTGGGGGGGCACACCTGACTGTTCTTATATGTCTATGTAGGATGGAAAGCACACCTGACACTTGTGCACATTTGCTAGGACTGTACTGGTATGTCAGGTACTCCATTTCAGGTCTGTAGTCCTACCTATCATGCTGGCTAGAGGCATACTAGTGTACTACAGATCTTAGCTTTTATTTACCTACATATTATTTTCTGACTTCCTAGCCTTCACAACTGACATCCCACTGCCTGGCCTGCTGTAGTCTGACTGTGTAGGCCTGGGGGAGGTTACCCATAGGCCTCTTTCAGAGGCCATAGTACAGCCTTTGTTTGTGTTTGTCTACACCTGTCCTGCTGGCTGTGACTGTTGTTGGGTATGTGACCCCCCTCCGACTGGCATGTGTGAGTCACTTACCTTGTGGGTGTCCCAGTATTGAGGGTGGTGCGGAAGGGCTGCCTATGTTGGATGCACATAGTACACTCCCTACACATGGTTAAGGACAGGTAGTGTAATGTTTGGCATCCCTTTTACTGTATGTGAGAGCCAGAGAGAGGTGTTATTCCCTGGGTCACACCCATGTCAGTGTATGTGCTATGCGTTACCTCTTTGCCAAGGCAAGGGCATACTGGGCATGCCTCCTTCTGCCTACTGGGGCAGGCTCAGGCTGTTCCTCCTCTGGGTCAACCTGTTCCTGTGCAGGCCTTGGCATTGGTGGAGGGCTGTGTGGCCCTGCCCCGTGCTGTTCCTGCTGCAGCTGTTTCTGCAGGATCATATTGTGTAGCATGGCACATACAAGGACAATTTGGGTACATGTAGCTGGTGAGTTCTGCAAGGCTCCACCGGATGTGTGCAGGCACTGAAATCATGACTTGAGCATCCCAAACACATGCTCTATTATGATTCTTGTTTGTGTGTGTACCTCATTATGGAGTTCTTGTTTGGGTGTGTTTATATTTCTGATGGTGTCATCAGCGACAGCTCCAGTGTGTATCCAGCATCCCCCACTAGGTGACCATGTGGGATGTCCCCAATGGCAAATTTCTGGTACAGCTGCATCAGATGCCAGATGTGGGAATCGTGATAGCTTCCAGGGCAGCCAGCACACATGTTCATTATTATGCCCTTGGCATTGCACATGACCTGGCAGTTGATGGAGGGAAGGCCTGGCAGTTGATGGAGGGAAGGCCTTGCAGTTGATGTAAACCCTACCATGCTCACTGGGTGGTGCTTTGACGTGTAAGTGCAGTCTATTGCACCCAATACCTCAGGGTATTCTGCTATTTGGTGGAAGAGACGCATATTGCTGACTAATGCCTCACGGGTGTTGGGGAACTATACATGCTCACCGACATGTGCGAACATGGCATCCAGGAACTGGTGGAGTACTCTGGATGCTGCTGCCTGTGAAATCCCCATCATATCCCCAGTTGGCCTTTGGAAGGTACCTGTAGCTATTATTCTTAGGCCTACACATACTTTGGTATCCACTGGAATGGATTCCCCTCTGTTAGTTCTGTGTGTCAGGCATGGCTGGCACAGCTCAACAATTTGCTGTGGGAGGTCCCTGTCCACCCTAAAGCGCTCCACTATCTCCAGCTCATGTAGCCCTTGGTAGCTTACCATTGATCTGTAAACTCTTCTCCGTCTCCTCACTGTGGGTTGCTCGGCAGCATTCACATCCTCACCACTCACAGCCTCTTCCACAAGTTATGTGATAGCAATTGCAGCCCCTAACATTTTACTGTTGTGAGTGTTAAAAGATCCCAGTTTGTTTTCACCGGTGGTGTAGAGTGTGGGTAAAAAAACAGAGCGGTAGGTGTTTGCATAGTTTATAGTAGTGTTCTGCACTGGGCAGGTCTGCTGCCTGCGTAATTGGCTGGTTCTGATACATTTCACCTGGCAGCTAAGCTAGTACTCATTGATTGTCTTCCTACTGCTGTTTTCCCTTCCCATTGCCCTTCTGTTTAAGCCCGTGTGCTCGTCGTGCAGAGTACTCAAATGTGCACACTGCTGCTGTTTCCTGATTTAACCTCTTTTTTCTTCCTGTAAAACCCAGTGTGCTGCGCGCACACCTGCTTACACTTTGCAAAGACTGCTAGTCAGGTTTAGACTCACCCCCTAGCTTAGCTGTGCTAAGCTAGGAGCAAACCCGAGCCACTGGGCTCCAATCAGTTTACAGTATGCCTGACACCCCCCCTCCCATGATGTTACTTAACTCCTAGGCTTACACACAGCTATTCATACTCTTACACTGTTGGGACGTGACTCACATGCTGGGGAAAACCTGGGATTCACTAACCTTCCCCTCATTTGCATAGGATTGCCTGCTAATGCATAGTTACATGTGTCACACTGAACATCCCCCCTTACCAACCACTACTCACTGGCCAGGTTGTCTACTATCTGCCATTGACTTGCATAGCAGAATACTGATTTTAGTTAGAATGCTTATTTTAGGTTTATTTTATTATTTTCCCTCTATACCATTTGCGTGCAGCTACCCTATGCTTAAACAGGCGAGATCGGCTAAAAAAATAAAAGTTTATTTTTGTATTTTTTGTATTGTTTGCAATGCCAATGGCCTTATACTTGGCCATTGTCATGCTTCCTCTATGATATGCAGTCTTTATTTGGAGCTGTCATAGCTATGTTTTTGGATTTTGCAGAAAAGTACTCACTTACTAACCAAGTACATTTCTATAGATAGCACTAGTCTTGCATGTACTGTTGCAAGCTTCCTGGATTGCAAAATCATGTCATTTGCATGAATTTCACCTGCAAATGTGGTGATTTGCATACCAGGGCTTAGTGCATGCAAGATTAGTGCAGGAGCGCTCATGCACGCCCCTGCAGGCTATAATTGCATGGCAGACATATTGCCTGCTTGAGCTCCTGCTCCAATCTTGCACTCCGTGCAAGCTTTTGAGAATCTGGGGGACCCCCGGATTTTCAAAAGCTTGCACAGCATGCATGATTAATGTAAGAAGAAATTTTTCCAATATGTCGACCGAGCGATCCACGTACATGCACGTTTGACGTGCACGAGTGCTCTAGCACAAGTGTTGCACATTCCCAGCCCCCGTATGCAAATGACCCCATTTGTAGGTGAAAACCATGCAAATGAGGTAAATCTGCCATCCAGGAAGCAGGAAGCAGGGCGTGCAGGACTAGCATAATATGTAGAAATGTACTAGGTTAGTAACCGAGTACAGTACTTCAAACTCCAAAACGGAACTAGGCCAGCACCAAATAAAACAGAGAAAACACAAGTCCAAGCACTTTTACCAGTATTCATTTTTTTTCTTTTATTTGCACTCGATCTGGTATCTCGGCCATTCGCCTTCACGGATCACAAAACGTGTATGCTTCAAACATCTTTTTATACATAAGCATACACATTCAGAAGCAATTAGCGCAAACAACTTATCCAATTATACAATTATTCAATTTTAACAATTAAATCAACATTACATCAAATTCATCACATTTTACTGAAAATATTAATAGCAATAATACTCATAGCAATATTTTTTTTCTACATACATTATCTACTAAATTCATATACATATTTTTAAATTAGATATCATATTACAAGAAACTTTTTTATTATTAACAAGACAAATATATAAACAAGAATAAATTATTTTACTATTATTTTCTTTTATTTCTTTTTTTAATTTCATCAAATCTAAATAGCCAGTTCTAAATTGAGTCCAAAAGGCTTTAGAGTTCCAAATTTTAAAATCATCTTTGTCTCTAATTCAAGTAACTTATAGAGATAATCATTCCCTCCCATGGAAAAAGGTTTACCCAAAACACAAAATTTAATACAATCAAGGGAGCCATCATGTTTTTGAACAAAATGTTGGGCCACAGGACTACCTTCACTATGATTTCTAATGTCTCTTAAATGCTCTAACACACGAATTCTCACCATTCTTTTGGTTTGCCCAATATACCAAATATCTAAACATGAACAACTTAATGCATACACTACCCATATAGATCTACAGTTGAAATGAAATTTAGGATTAAAAGAAACATCATTGATAATATTCACATTTTTTACCCTATCACATAAACTACAATACCCACATGGAAATGTACCAAGGGTCATATTACCAATTTCATTCCCTTTCAAAAAGTTGAAATTTAATAACTCTTTTAGATTTTTTCCCCTTTTGTAAAAGAAAGTAATATGCTCAGGGAACAAATAGCCAATTTTATCATCTTCTTTAATTAAATACCAATATTTCATTACTATTCTCCTTATTTCATCTGAAAGAGGAGAACATTTAGTTACAAAAACAAATTTCCTTGATCAGTATCTTCAATACATTTTTTAACTACCACTTTTTCCTTAGTGTATTTTAGTTTCTTATACTTACATGGTCCCTCATAAGTCTCCCCAAGAACTTTCTTTTTACACTTTAATAATTCTTCTTTATCATAACCTCTCTCACTTAATCTCATCTCCACATTATTCAATTCATTTTCTCTCTCTCCAAAATCACTGGTATGATCTAATATTCTTTGAAATTCACCTAAGGGTAGCGACCGTAATAAATGTTCCGGATGCATGCTGGTAGCATGTAGAAACATATTTACTGCAGTATTTTTCTTAAAAGGTCTAAAACCTATTTGATTTATGTCACTATATAGCGTCACATCCAGAAAATTATTTTTTTCCCTACTAAAGTCATACGAAAAAGCTTATCCATGTTCATTAATATTTAAAGTCTCAAAAAAATCAGAAAAATCATCAATTTCGCCCTTACAAATCATAAACAAATCATCAATAAAGCATTTGTATAATATAACATTATTCTTATAAAAAGAAGTAGGGTAAATAAATTTCCTTTCAAAAAATCCCATATAGATGATAGCATATGAGGGCGCAAAAGCAACCCCCATAGCTGTCCCCTTTAGCTACAAATAAAATTCATTGTTGAAACTAAAGTAATTGTGAGTTAGACAAAATTCTAAAAGATTAACTATATACGTAGTCCTGGGTCCCTCTCCTAACATTTCCATTACTGCTTCCAAGCCCCATCTTATACTGATATTCGTATAAAGTGATTTTACATCAATTGTCACCCAATAATAATCTTGGCACCACTTCACCTGGGAAATTGAGAAATTCAGATATTTCTTTATGTGGAAATCAAAAAAAATATTAACATTACTGAAAAGCGAACCTATGCCCGATACTATAGGTCTACCCGGAGGTTTTTCAAGACACTTGTGTATTTTTAGTAGGGCATAAAAAATAGGTGTTCTAGGTTTCTTAATGAAAAGTTTAGCTAAATCCTTCCTATCAAAAAATCCAAGATGTTCCCCTCGCTCCAGTAATGCTAACAATTCATTATTAAATTCTAATGTTGGGTCCTTTCTTAATCACTTGTATTCAAGACTGTTATGTAACAAGTCAGCCACCATTTCACAATACCTTAATTTGTGTAAAATGACCCAGTTTCCACCATTATCAGCACATTTAAAAATGTACCCCCAGATTCATGAAGCTCAGCGCAAGTCCGGCGTAAGGCTTGCACCGGCCGTGTGGCGTAGATGTGGAGTAGACACACCATATGCATATTAATGAAGGCGCACAGCTGCCACAGCCACATGCATAGGAAACGTGCACGAGTGTAATGGGCATATCGAAGTTGCGCAGGGAGGCGTGTCAACGTCGGCTTTCGAGGAGCAACCTAAACTGCTGAATATTATATTCCGCCAGCAATAGTAATCATACCTATCAGTGTCCATGGAGACTGAAACGTATGCAAAGCAGAGTCCCTGCGAACAGAAAATGAAGAGTCAAACACATATGCACGGTAGGGAATAACGGGTCCCTACCCATGAACAAATGAAAGGAAAACCGTGTGCCTGTAGTCCAACATAGTGTTGATAGCTATACCATGTGGAAGTGAAACGTATCAGATGTTAGCGCGCCGCCAGTAGGTACGTCCAGTCCAACGGAGAGGGTCACCAGCCGACCCATAATTTGAGGGAGGGAACATAGCTGTGCAGATGTGTCCATAACAAAATACACGAGGAGAAATGTAGATATAGGTAGTGACCGTATGTCTGAATCATATCCCACAAGCCATGTAATAGTCACATACAAAAGGTATGTCCATATTTCACATACCAAATGTGATAGGGAATAGCATACGCATGTAAATGAAACAGAAGGAGCATATAAATGAGCCATAACAACACAGACACATGTAGGCTGAAAGGAACAGCATGATCCGTACCATCGACCAAGATTACCACCTGTCCCACTTTGCGAGCGACAGTCCCTCTGTGGGCAGAAGTGTCCTGACACAAACATGTAAAACTGGCAAATGTCCAGAGAATATAGGACATAATTCCTCCATAGACGTCATGCAATAGTTGCATTAAACATATTTCACTGGACGTATAATACATAAATGTCATAACAAACAGAAGAAGATACCGAAATGCTACAAGAACAAGCTTAGATATAGGCAAGAATTGTAAGTTCTATCTGCCGAACTGACCTTGGGTATGTGTCGGCCTGTAAAATATGCTGTGTTCACCGCAACTGTCACAGTAGGGTTGCCACCCTTTCAAATGGCCAAAGTGGGACATGTTTGGTACAGACATCAGACTGTACAGGCCGACACATACCCACAGCCAGTACAAAGGACTGAATATAACTGTTTTGCCTACAGAAAAGCGTATTCCTGTAGCATTTTAGTTGCTTATTCTGTTTCTCATAACAGTCAGGTATTTCAGATACAGAATTAACTGTTTAATGCAACTATCACATAAAATATAAGAAATATGTTTGTCCTAAAATCTCAGGACATTTGCCATGTTGACAATTACATGTCAGGACAAAACTGCCCAAAGAGGGACTGTCCCTCGCAAAGTGGGACAGGTGGTAACCCTATGCCACACTGTGGCCAATTGAAAAGGTGGAAACAAAACCAATGACTGTGGGGAGGCAATGTCCATGACGGTCGGACATGTGTAAGGAATAGCTTGGACATAGGAAAAGGTGCCATCCTACCAATGAGTAGAACAGGGTGGCAAAATCCGGACATCAGCTGTATAATCCGAATGTGTATGTGACACAGTCGAACGGGTAGTACCCGGATACACCAACCGAGTAATGAAAGTGAAGTAAGGCCGTGTACCTATGTGCATGAGGTATAGCATATGGAAAGCAAACATGGCAGGGTAGTCCACACAACCATAAAGGTACCTGAAACATGTAGGGTAGTCAATGTGTAACTCTGGCCGTGTCATGGGCCAACAACCAAAGTAGTGCTCTATGGGGTGTGAGTAATTTGCGTGTGAGGGGTGTGTGTGTTTAATGGTAAATTCCTCAAAGGCGATACTTGTGTCGTATGCAGAAAAGGTGAACTGGAGGTGTATGAGGGGGCAGCAGGTGAAGTGGAAAGAAATAGAACCTCATGTAGAAACAACTGCAAGACAAGCAGACAGGCCATAGTGTAGAACACAATCTCACAAACATATGAATATGGAAATATGCGAGACAAATGTATAGATACAGCACCGTCACATACCCACAGATGGGTCCTGATGGAACTGGCCATAACAAACACAACACACCTGGATGCATAATAGCCTACCCAGCATACCCTCCACAACACACAACCTGCCACCATACCAGAACGTCCACCAAATCCAGCCGTACTTGGTCCACTGGTTTGTTGCAGAAACAGCTACACACAGTGACCCCTACGCATATGCAGTAGGTATTGTCACCCTAGGCAGTGTCAGGATTGCAAACCATGTATCCCCTGCAGGTAAAACCCCCTGCATGTTTTCGTGCAGCCACAAAATTCTTCGTTATCTAACTTGTTTTCGTCTTGACCAGTTTTTGGGATATCCCTCATGGGATGACCAACTTGTGTAAATAGTAGAATGGGTATGACGACATGATGTCCAATCCAGTAGATATCTGGACACAAGTCAGAATGTGCAGTGGAGGTCCATGACACTGTCCAGCCCTAAGTGGGCATGCATAACCTACCACCCAGGATAAAATACCTTCCCGTGACGCACATGTCCAGACACGAATAGGAGGGAGAATATAATGCACACATTTGCAAAGTGGAAAATGGCATGAGGGTGAGGAAGACACTGTGTAAACAGGTCAACCCTGATCAAGTGTGAGGGACCCTGACTGTTTGCAGTAGTGACTGACCATACCTGTGAACCTGTGTGAGCAAGATATCTGGACAGAGCCATGAATATAAGTGAGACAAAGGTCCAAAATCAGGGACAATTTGTAAACATATCTCTTAGAAACATAGAATTTGATAGAATAACAGTTTGCACATTGGCATTAATGTCTGGAGTATGAAGTCTGAAACCCAACTGTCTGTCAGCACGTTCCGACTGCAGTCTTTAATGCTGAGCTACTGCTGTGCCAGAAAACAACAGCGTATTACAGAGGTCTGTGCCATACCACTCAACTGTCCGGATATTCGCAGAATGACTAGGGTCACCACCTGTCCCACTTTGCGAGTAACAATCCCTCTCTAGGCAGTTGTGTCCTGTGAAAAAAATCAACACATAGCAAATGTCCTGAGAGTTTATTTCCTAATTTACTTTAATAGTCGCATAAAATGGTTATTTTATATATGAATCCTCAATATGTTATGTGAAGTAGCATAACCAATTCAAATGTTACTAGAATAATCTATTATATGTACAAAAAAGGTTAAAGTTCAGTACTATGCATGGCTGTAGGTATGTTTTGTCCTGGAAAATCTGACATCTCTACAGAACATGTCCCACTTTGGGCAGTCAAAAAGGTGGCAACCCAAAGAATGATGACAGGTTCGCCCCATAGTGTTGGTGTGTGCCTCCGACAATCTGCACCAGTGTGGTAAATAGTTGAGGATTGACGTCACTAAATAATGAGAAATATCCTGAGTATAAGACTCCACAACCTGCACAAAAGTCATGCTAATGCAAAACCTAGCATTCTATCAATGTTCTAAGCTTGTAAGAGCAATCGTTAAAATGTGTCCCTAATTGTCCCCCCATTGTGTAGGTTTTGCACTGGTTCAGTGCTCTAAGAGGTTGAGAGGTATGTTCTGTACATATTTACAGGAACAGCCCTTCACACTTGTGTAATGTACAACTGCATACCTGTAGTCACTTCATGTCCAAAAATAATAATCCCCATATGACTGTATACAGGTAATAGGCAGATGTGAATGGGAACACCCCTCATCGTGGAGTATGGACTATAACAACCCCACCCATAATATGTAATGCCAACAGAATAAGCTGCTGACAGGTGCCCAAACACCTGTGTCTATAAACACAGGTAAAACTTCAAAATAGGGAGATAATCCCTGTCCATATGCTTCGTCTGACATTTGACCTCGGCCAGGGAAGTTCCATTCACCAGGTGGACAAGCCTAAACCCAGATCATTACATGAACACCCTGACAATCAAAGACCTGTATGTGGCTGGACTATATGCCTTGGTGTTCTGCATATCCTCGGAGTGATTAAAAATGCAGCCGGAGTCCACAGCAGTAGGCAATAGGGAATGTGTAATATGTAGTGCCGCCTTTTTCCCAGCAGGAGAATGGATGCCTGTGTCGTAGGTGAAGCGGTGAGGCGTATGTTGATGTAGCTAAATACTATGGGTATGCATATCAATGAGGGAGAACACCAATAGAATAGTGGTTCCAGTATCCGGCCAATGTGAATGAAGTCCCGGTTGACCTACGACCACTGCACATATAACCTGAAAGTGTAATGAAAGCGTTCGTGCAGTACACACATTTAAATATGTAAAGGTGAACGTGTGTTTCGCAGTAGTCTGTAAACTGGAATACAGATATGTAACTGTTACGGTCAGAATTATGAAAGTTCACAGAAGCACAATTATCTATGAAACACATGTAACCCACAATAAGGATATGCAAGTGTGCCTGCATGTGTGTAATCCGCTCACAGAATAGAAAATGATTGGTGTTTTCCCCACGTTCTATGTACATGGCTCATACCTGTTAAACCCATAAAGTACGAAACCGGACAAAGCCATGACAACAACTGGTACAAATAGGGACAATCCCCAGATATTGCCCTAACAAACATAGAAAGTGGATAGAATAACAGGTGTGTCACTAGCATGGATTCTCTGAAGGGTATGAAGTTGTAACCTGAAATGTTTGTCATTATTTACCAACATCAGTCTTTAATGATATGCCACTAACTTGCCAGATAGACACAAGGTTATGAAAAATGGACCAAAGATAAGAGGCAAACAGCTGTACATGCAGCAGAAATCTGTACAGTTGAAAGGTATGATATGGAGATATATATACACATATATCCACAGACATAATCCAAAGCAAATTATGAGATGAGGAATGTACAGACATATGTATATATGTACATATAGAAATCTATACACACACAATACATGAATAGATATATGCACAACAAACATATGTCCCTGTACATATAACACATGTACATAAATAGGTCACAGTATAGCTAATATGGATAGACAGACAGACATGCATGAAAGGAGAATACACCAATGGTTTCCAAACCATTGCCCGGAAAGTACCAGTGTGACAGGGCCTGCAAGTTCTACACGTTAAACATGAATATAGGTGTCCTTTGCAGGACCCCAAAAATTGATCCGTACAAAGTGCGAACCATCATAGATGCTAAAGACGTCACAGCTGCAACTACGGTATAGGTGTACATGCAACAGTAGCAGGTGCAAGGGTAATATCACATGGCTCGATTGAATGTTTGACGTACGAGCTGATATCCACAGAGTGGGGAGTGCTCAGAAGTGTCCTCACACTTTATTATCGCTCACATTAATCATGTTTAAGGGGTACTGTGGAGGTGTGTCAGGTATGGAAATCATGGGTATGCAGAACTGGGCCAAGGTGTTGGTTGGCACAGATCTATTAGGTACGCCCCATGGGAGTGATCAATATACCTATGTGGGTATAGCACACGCCTACATTCTCCAAAAAGGTGCAACCCATCTACTGGATATTGTATAAACCATTGGGGGAAGATGTAGGGAACTATATCAGTGTCATGTAGGCAATTATCATGGATGGACACGCATACGACCAAGATGGTAACCATACCTGCCAGAATGTCAGAATAAGACAGCTGGACTAAGGCATAGTACATGACAGACAAATAGGGACTATATTAAATATACCTCAGACAAAGTCAGACCATTGATAGAATAATTGCATAGTCAGGAATACGAATGTTATGAGAGTTAGTAATCATGAAATAGAAATGTCAGTCATGATTACCTAACCGCACAGTTCGTCATGGCTTGCCAGCAATCTACCAGAAAGGCACATTATCATGACAAATGTAACAGAATCATAGGTCAAACCCCAGGGCATATACCTATAATGTGTACAGGTGAAAGATATGAAGGTAACCCGTCCTAAATAAATGTACAGAACTAGTGATACTAGGTGGACAGGTGAGAAGAAAGACGTCAGGGCAAATGACAAAACATGCACAAGTCATAAGCATGTTTGTCCACAAATGTGAATTACAATGTATGGCCTGTGAAAGTCAATGTGCAAGGTTAATAGACTCAAAAGACATGTGTCCCTCAGGGTGTCATGCAGTGTCACCGATACAGTGTCCAGTCCCCCATACTCGTACGTGAGCTCTGCCACTGAGGGAAAGCACAAATACCGGCATACACATAAGGTACATGATGGAATAATTAGTGTGGATAAGCACCTGTTGGCCTGTGTGAGGAATATAACCCAGTGGGTGGGTGTGTCCTGCAATAGGAATGTAATGGTAACTGGCCTGTAATGGTGCCATGTATTGTGTGTAGTGGCGTAAGGAAATTGATGTCCAGTATCAGAAACATAGCTCGCAACTGTACGAATGTGCAGATGTATGCCTCATATGTGTGGTGTGTTCCTCTCACAATCTGTACCTGTCTGCCAAATACCTGAGAACTGATGTCATTAAATAATGATAAACATATGTGTTTAAGACCCCAAATCCCTCAGAAAGGTCATACTAATGCAAAACCTATAATACTGTCAACTATCTACGTTTGTAAGAGCAATATGTAGAATCTGCCCCTATCTGTCCCCCCATCATGTTAGGCTTTGTACAGATGTTTTGCATAGGAGGTTGACAGGTATGATCAGAAACAGATACATGTCTGAAGAAACAGCATTATCGACTGCAAGATACCTCAGAAGATATGAAAAGCGCTGCAGTAGGAAGTTCATCTGCAGGTATGTGCTGACATGTCAAATGGCACAGCAGTCTACAGGAAGTACCTATAGGGTCTCACCTTTACCAGTGATGACAGTGGGACATACCCACAGCCATGCATACACCACAAATAGGCATAGCCCACAGCAAAGCCAAGGCCATGATACATGAAGCCTCCGGCGTGTATGGATTGAGTGAGAGTACAGCAAGGAAAGATGACTGCCAGGCTATTCAGCAAACACCTTCAGGGGCGTGCAAGACCGCCCGTAGCATGAACATTGCACGGACAATGTTGGGATTTGCAACATACCCCATTTGTATGTGTAAGCTATGCAAATTATGTAATTATAGGGTTGCCACCTTTCCAAATGGCCAAAGTGGGACATTTGTGCTACAAACATCAGATTTTGCAGGACAAAACATACCCACGGCCAGTACAAAGGACAGAACTTCAATTTTTTGCCTGAATAAAAGTCTATTCTTGTAGCATTTTAGTTCCTTATTCTGTTTCTTATAACATTTAGGTATTTCAGATACAAAATAACTGTTTTATGCAAATATGACATAAAATATAGAAAATAGTTTTGTCCTAAAATCTCAGGACATTTGCCAGTTTTTCACATTTTTTGCAGGACACAACTGCTCAAAGAGGGACTGTCCCTCACAAAGTGGGACAGGTGGTAACCCTACGTAATTATGCGATACATGAAACAGTAAGCTGTCCGTGTAAGAGCAGAGTTATGTGCAGAAATGTACCTGGATGTTTTGCGACTAACATTTTGCACGTTGCTAAACGGAGCAATGACAGCTGCAAATACAGTATGAATACAGTCAAAGAAGCATGTCAATGTCCAAGTCCAAGGCCAGTGGCGGCTTTGTCCATTGGATATCAATGAACCAGTAGTTGACCTCCCCCGATCCCTGGTGTGGAAGCATAGCGCAGTGCCACGAGAACGAGCTGCACTTCAAAACAAGACATATGGATAATATACATACAAAATGTAGGTTTAGTTAGATGTTAGTACACCATGCAGATGAATGGCAAGCTGGTGACAACATGGCTACTGCCTACTGGTACTTATGTGTGGAAGCGCTCTGTCAGAGAGGTAATGAAGCATTTGTAGGCAGTGTGAGGCAAGTGAGGCTGAGGATAGTGAATCACAACATGTCATGCCATATGTGCCAAGCCTCTACCATGTAGTGTAGGTTAAGGGGACTATTAGAGTAGAAGATAGGTGACAACATGAGTGTGTATGTACAAAACCTGTAACCTCTCCGGAGCAGTGTCACATGTGTGCTGTCAGTACTCAGTGGAAGAGACATGTCATGAGCTATCCTAGGGAACGTCAGGAGACTGACGGCGTACACCATGGATACCACCGATGTGACCTGCAAACCTGCCCACAGTGTATCTGCACCCATGCTCCCCAGTAAGCCCAAGTAAGTATGTGTGCACGCGTGTTAGCCTGTGTGCACGTGTGGAAGAACGAGTAAGCTAGTGTACGAATGGTGAAGCCCGTGTAATGTCGTGTATGCATTTGTAAGCATGTATACATGTGTACTACACACATCACAGAAGTACTGCACACACAGACACACATGCTGCCAATACTACACACATCAGTGAAATGGCACATGGATGGAGACTACATCATCAGAAGTAACAGTGCTGTAAACTATGCTACAGTGATGGTCATAGCTGCAATGCATCATGCCTGCTGAAGTACACCTGGAAGTAACACACTGTGTGTTAACAGCATGCTAACATCAATACAGTGGAATAAAGCCACCATGTGCAGCAGCACCAGGTTAGTCAGATCCTGCATCAATGTTACACATCACAGCTGGTGGCACAGGTGACATCATATGCACAGGGTGTGGTGTTAACATGTCCAGAGCTGTCATAGAGCCATTGAATGTACACATAGGTGTGTGTGTGTGTGAGGGACAGTGGTTATTGCATGTCCCAATGGTGGTGCAACGGGTGTGTGTACGTGATAGCCGTAGCTGTTTGTGGTAAGTGTGTGTGTCTGCATATACACAGGTACAGCATGTGTTAGCCATATACAGGAGGTTGTGGGACAGTCACAGACCATACCTGCCAGGCTGTAGAGATCCCCATTACTGGCCATGGACACCCCTCCATGCATCCAACACAACTCAGTCCTGCACCTGTCAATGTCTACACATACAGTCCTGGGATTTCCCCCGTAAACCACAAAAACCTTTTAGAATTAAAACGGGGTTTTTTCCCCCTTCTGTTAATTTTTTAAAACCTTTTTAAGGGTTGCCCAAATTTAGAATAAGAAAAAAAAAGGGGTTTATTTTTTTAAAGGGGGGCCCCCCCAAAAAATTGAAAAAAAAAAAATTTAAAATTGGGGGAAAAAACCCTTTTTTTCCGGCCCCCAAATGTAAGGGGGGTTTTTTAAACCCCAAAAAAATTAAAAAAAAACCCCAAAAAAATTTTTGGGGGCCCCCCCCAAAATTTAAAAAAAATTTTTTTTTTTTAAAAATTTAAATTTAAAACCCAAAAAAAAAAAAGAAAAAAAGGTAAAAAGGGGAAAAAAGGAAAAAAAAAATTTTTTTCCCCCCCCCCTTTTTTTTTAAAAATTTGGGGAAAAAAATTTTAAAATTTTTTAAAAGGGGGGGAAAAAAAAAAATAAAAAATTTTTAAAAAAGGGGTTTAAAAAAACCCTTTTTTTTAAATTTTTTTTTAAAAAAAAATTTTTTTTCCCAAAAACCCAAAAAAAGGGGGGAAAAAATTAAAAAAAAAAAAAAATTTAACAAAAAGGTTTTTTTAAAAAAAAAACAATTTCCCAAAAAAAACCAAAAAAAGGGGGGGAAAAAAAAAAGGGGGGAAAAAAAACCCAAAAAAAATTTTTGGGAAAAAAATTCCCCGGGAAAAAAAAAAAGGAAATTTCCTTTTGGGCCCAAAAAAAGGGAAAAAAAAAAAAACCCCCCCAAAAAAAGGGAACCCAAAAACCCCAAAAAAAAAATTTTTGAGGCCCCAAAAATCCAAAAGGCCCTTTCCCAAAAAAAAATTAAAATTTTTTTTGGGGGAGGGGGGGGGAAAAAAAAGGGGGAAATGGGGGGGTTTTTTTTTTTTTAAAATTTAATTATTTTTTAAAAACCCCCCCCAAAAAAGGGTGAAATTTTAATTTTTGAAAAGGGGAAGGGGGGGGGAAAAAGGGGCCCAATTTTGGGGGGGCCCCCTTTTCCCAAAGGGGAAAAACCCCGGGAAAAGGAAAAAAAAAAAAGGGAAAAAAAATTTTGGGGAAAAAAAATTTTTTGGAAAAAAAAAAAAAAAAAAAGGGGGGGGAAAAAAAAGGGAAAAAGGGGGGAAAAAAAAAAGGGAAAAAAAAACCCCAAAAAAAAAATTTTTTTAAAAAATTTAAAAAAAAATTTTTTAAAAGGGGGGGGCCCCCCACCAAAAAAAAAACTAAAAAAAAGGAAAAAAGCCCGGGAAAAAAAAAAAACCCCCCAAAAAAAAAAAGGGGGGGTTTTAAAAAGGGGAAAAAATTAAAAAACCCCCGGGGGGGGGGAAAAAAAAATGGGCCCCCCAAAAAACCCCCAAAAAGGGGAAAAAAAAATTTTTAAAAAAAAAAAAAGGGGAAAATTTGGCCAAAAAAATTTCCCCAGGGGTTTTTTCCCCAAAAATTTTGGCCCCCTGGGGGCCCTTGGGGGGGAAAAAGGCCCAAAAAAAAAATTTTTTTGGGGTTAAATTTTCCCGGGGGGCCCCCCCTTTTTTTTAAAAAAAAAAAGGGGGCCTTAAATTGAAAATTTTTTAAACCCAAAAAAGGGTTTTAAAAAAAAACCTTAAATAAAAAATTTTTTTAAAAGGGGTTTTTTTTCCCCCCCCCCCCTTTTTTTTTAAAAATTTTTTGGGGGTTTTTTTTAAAAAAAAAAACCCCAAAAAAAAACCCAAAAAATTTTAAAAAAAATTAGGGGAAAAAAACCCCCTTTTTGGGGCCCCCTTTTTTTAAAAAAAAAAAGGGGTTGAATTTTAAAAAAAAATTTTAAAAACCCTTTTTAAAAAAAATTTAAAAAAAAACCCCTTAAATTAACCGGGGGGGGAAACCAAAAAAGGGCCCAAAAAAAAAAGGGGGCCCCCTTTTTTCAAAAAAAAACCCCCCATACCCCAAAAAAATTTAAAAAAAGGGGTTCCCCCCCAAAAAGGGGAAAAACAAAAAGGGGAAAAAAACCCCCAAAAAAAAACCCCAAAATTTTAAAAAAAAAAATTTTTGGGGAAAAACCCCTTTTTTTTAAAGGTTTTAAAATTTAAAAAAAATTTTTTTAAAAATTTAAAAAAAAAAAATTTTTTTTTTTAAAAAAAAATTTTTTTTCCCCCCCAAAAAAAAAATTTAAAAAATTTTGGGGGCAGGCCCCCCCTTTTTTTGGTTTAAAAAACCCGTCCCCAAAAAAAAAAATTTAAATTTTGGGAAAAAAAAAATTTAAAAAAAAAACCCAAAAAGTTTTAAAAAAAAATTCCAAAAGGCCAGGGGTTTTTTTTTAAAAAAAAAGGGGGGGTTTTTAAAAAGGGAAAAAGGGGGGTTTTTAAAAAAAAAATTTGGAAATAAAAAAAAGGGGTTTAAAAAAAAAAACCCCCCCGGGGGGGGGATCCATGGAAAATTAAAGGTTTTTTTTTAAAAAAAAAAAAAATTTTTACCCCCTCCCCCGGGGCCCCCCCGGGGGTTTTTGGGGCCCAAAGGGGGGGAAAAAAGGGGAAAAAAAACCCCGGGGAAGGGGGTTTTTTTTTAAAAAAAAAAACCCCCCCCCAAAAAAAAAAAAAGGGGGCCCTTTCCCCCCGGTAAAATGGGGGGGGGGAAAAAAAAACCCCGGGAAAAAACCCGGTGGGGGGGGGGCCCGGGAAAAACCCGGGCCCCTTTTTTTAAAAATTTGAACATTTTTTAAAAAAACCAGGGGCCGCCCCCAAAAACCCCAAAAAAAAATGGGGGGGAAAATTTTCCAGGGGGGTTTTCCGGCTTTGGGTTTAAAAAAAAGGGGGGTTGGGGGGGGGGAAAAAACCAGGGTTTTGGGGTTTTTTGGGGGGGAAAAAAAAGGTTTTTTCCCTTAAAATTTTCCTTTTTTAAAACGGGGGGGGGGGTTTTTTTTCCCGGCCCCCTTTTTTCCCCCCCCCCAAAAAAAAAAAAAAGGGGGGGGGGGGCCCCCTTTTTGGGTTTAAAAAAGGGGGGGAAAAAAAAATTTTTTGGGGCCAACCCCCCCGGGAAAAACCCCCCCTTTTTGGGGAAAAAAAAAAAAAACCCCATTTTTTCCAACCCCCAAAACCCCCCAAAAAAAAATTTTTAAAACCCCCAAAAAACCGGGGTTAAAGAAAAAAAACCCCTTTCCCCCCAAAAAAAAAAAAAAAAATTTTAAAAAAATTTCCCCTTTTTTTAAAAAAATAAAAAAAAAATATTAAAAAAAAAATTTTTAAAAAAAAATTTTATTTAAAAAAAAAAATTAAAAATTTTAATTTTTAAAAAAAAAAAAAAACCAAAAAAAAAAACAAAAAAAAAAAAAAAAAAAAAAAAAAAATTTTTTAAAAAAAAAAAAAAAAAAATTTTTTTAAAAAAATTTTAATTTTTTTAAAAAATTAAAAAAAAAAAAAAAAAAAATTTGTTTGTTAAAAAAAAAAAAACCAAAACATAACCAAAAACACACACACACACACACACACACACCCCAAAAAAAACCCACCCCACACCCCCGGGAGAAAAAAAAAACCCCCCCCCCAAAACATGTTTCAAAAACCCCTACCGGCCCCCCAAAAAAAAAAAAATTTGGGGGGGTTTTTAAAAAAAAGGGGGGGGGCCCCCCCAAAAAAACCCCCCCCCCCCAAAAAAAACCACAAGAAAAAAAAAACCCCCCAACCCCCCCCCCAAAAAAAACCCCCCGGGGGGGTTTTTAACAAACCCCCCCCAAAAAAATTTTCCCCAAAAAGAAAAAAAAAACCCCCCCAAAGGGGCCCCCCCAAAAAAAACCCCCAAAAAAAAAAACCCCCGGGGGTTTCCCCAAAAAAAACCCCCGGTTTTAAAAAACCCCCCCAAAAAAACCAAAAAACCCCCGGGCGGGGTTTTTTTAAAAAACCCCAAAAAAATTTTAAAAATTTTTCCCCTAAAAAACTCAAAGGGGCCCGGGAAAACAAAACCCCCAAAAAACCCAAACCAAAACCCAAAAAAACCCCCCCCGGGGGGGCCCCAAACTCCAACACCCCCCAAAAAAACCCAAAAAAAAGGGGGGGCCCCCAAAAAACCCCCCCAAAAAACCACATAAAAAAACGAAAAAAAAAAACCCCCCCCAAAAAATTTTTGGGGGGGGCCCCGGGAAAAGGCAAAACAAAAAAACCCCGGGGGGGGGGGGGAAAAAAAACCCCATTTAAAAACCACCCCAAAAAAAAACCCCCCTTTCCCGGGGCCCGGGCCCAATTTCCCCCCCCAAAAAAGAAAAAATTTTGGCCCCCCCCCCCCCGGGGGGAAAAAACCAAAAAAAACCCCCCAAAAAAAAAGGGGGCTGGGGGGAAAAACCCCAAAAAAAAAAAAAGGGGTTTCCCCCCCCAAAAAAAAAAACCCCCCGGGGGGGGGAAAACCCCCCCCAAAAAAAAATGTTTAAGGGGGGAAAAAGGTTTTTAAAAAAAAATAAAAAATTTTTGGGGGAAAAAAATTTCCCCCCAAAAAAACCCCCCGGGGGGAAAACCCGGGTCCATTTTCAAAAGGAAACCGGGTTTCCCCCCAAAAGGGTTTGGCCCCGGTTTCCCCCCAAACCTTTGGAATTTTTGGGCCCCCCGGGAATTCACCCCCTTTTAAAAATTTTTCCCCCTTTTTAAAAGGGGGAAAAAAAAAACCCCCCCAAAAAAAAAAGGGGCCTTTAAAAATTTACCCCTTTCCCGGGGGGGCCCCCCCGGAAAAAAAAATTTTTCCAAAAACACGGGGAAATTCCCCAACCCAGGGGAAAAACCCAAAAAAACCCCGGGAACTTTTTCCCCCCCCCTTTTTTTTAAACCCCCTTTTAAAACCGGGAAAAAAAAACCCCCCTTTTAAAAAAAAATTAACCCCCTTAAAAATTTTAAAAAAACCCCTTTTTAAAAGGGGGGGGAAAAAAAAAATTTTTTTTTTCCCCCCCGGGGGGGGGGAAAAAAAGGGGGGGCCGGGGAAAATGAAAAAAATTTTGGGTAAAAAAAAAAATTTTTTGGCCCCCCCCCCCAAAAAATTTTTTTTTTTTTTTAAAAAAAAGCAAAAAAAAAAAGGGGGGGGGGGAAAAATTTCCAAGGGAAAACCCCAAAAACCCCCTTTTTTTAAAAAAAACCCCCAAAAAAACCCTTTTGGAAAAACATTAAATTTGAATCAAAAAAAGGGGGAAACAGGGGGAAAAATTTTAAAAATTGGGGGGGGGTTTTTTGGGGGGGGGGGGCCCCCCCCCCCCCAAAAAAAAAAATTTTTTCCCGGTTTTAACAAACAGTTTTTTTTCCGGGGGAAAAAAAATTTTCCCCACGGGGAAAAAATTTTTAAATTTCCCCCCCCCCGGGAAAAAAAGGGGGAAATAAAAAAAAGGGGGTTTTTTGGGAAAATTTCCCTTAAAAACCCCCCTTTTAAAACCCCTTCCTTTTTTTTTCCCCCCCCCTTTTAAAACCTGGGGCAAAAAAATTTAAAACCCCCTTTTTTTTGGGGGCCCCTTTGGGGGGGGCTTTTTTTGGGTTTTAATTTTTTTTTAAAAATTTTTAAAAAAAACCCCGGGGCCCCCCCCGGGGGGGTTTTTAAAACCACCCCAAAACCCCCTTTTTTAAAATTTTTTGTGTTTTTTGGGGGCCTTTTGGTGGGGGTTAAAATTAGGCAATCCCCCCCAAAAAAACCCCCCGGGGGGCCCTTTTTGGGGGCCCGTTTTTTCCCTTAAAATTTTCCCTTTGTTTTTGGGGGGGAAAAAAAACCCCCCCGGGAAACCCCCCCTTTTCCGGGTTTGGGGGGGTTTTTTTAATGTCCAAAAACCCCAAAATTTGGGTAAATTTTTGGGCCTTTTTTTTTTCCAAAACCCTTTTCCCCCCCAATTTCCTTTTGGGGGGAAAATTTTTTGGGGGGGTTTTTTTTAAAAACCTTTTTTGGGGGGAACCGGGGTTTTAAAAAATTTTTGGGGGGAAAAAAATTTTTAAATTTGGGGGTTACTAAAATTTTTCCGGGGGAAAAAAAAACCTAAAAACACCCCCTTTTTAAAAACCCCCCCCTTTTTTTTTTTCCCCCAAAAATCCCTTTATTTTCCCCTTTTAAAGGGGGGGGGGGAAAAAAAAATTTTTTTTAATATCCCCCTTTTTTTTTTTTTTAAAAAAAAAATTTTTTTGGGGGGAAAAAAGGGGGGGGAAAAATTTTTTGGGGCAGGGGGGGGGCCCCCCAAACCCGGGGTTTTTTTTTCCCCTCCCCGGGGGAAAAGGGGGTTTTTAAACCCCCGGTTTTAAGGCCAGGTTTTTTTGTGGGGGGGGGGGGGGTTTTTTTTTTTTCCCCCCGGGGGCCCGGGGGTTTTGGGGAAATTTTTTTCCCCCGGGGTTTCCGGGGCCCTTTTGGGGGGGGTTTTGGGGGCCCCGGGGGCCCCCCGGGGGTAGGGGTTTTAAAGGGAAATCCCCCAAACCCCCCTGGGGGGGGCCTGGGGGGGGTTTTTTTTAAAAACCCAGCACCCCCCCCGGGGGGAAAAAGGGGAAAAGGGGGGGGGGCCCCCCCCCCCCAAAAAAAACCCCCCGGGGCCCCCCCTTTGGGTTTTTTTAAAACGGTTCCCCCTTCCCCCCCCCCCCTTTTTCCCCTTCACCCCCCCCCCCCCTTTTTATGGGTTTCCAAACCGGGGTTTGTTTTGGGGTTTGGGCCCCCCCCCCTTTTGGCCCCCCCCCTTTGGGCCCCTTGCCCCCCCTTAAAAGGGGGGTTTTTCCCCCGGCCCCCCTTCCTTTTCCCCTCCAGAGGCCCCCCCCGGCCACGGGGGGGGGGGAAAAACCCTTGGGGGGGGGGAAAAAAACCCAAAAACCCCCGAAACCCCGGGCCCCCTTCCTTTTTTGGGGAATTTTGGGGGGCCCCTTTGGGGGAAGGGGGGAAAACCCCAATCCCGGGCAAAAAAAACCCCCCCAAAAAAGCCCCCAAACCAAAAAAAAACCCCCAAAAAACCCCAAAAAAAAACCCCCCAAAAAAACCCCCAAAAAACCCCCAAAAAAAAAAAAAAAAAAAAAAAAAAAAAAAAAAAAAAAAAAAACCCAAAAACAAAAAAAAACCCCCCAAAAAAAAGGGAATTTTTTTAAAAACCCCTGGGGCAAACCAAACCCCAAAAAAAGGGGTTTTAAAAAACCCCCCAAAAAATTTTTTTAAATTTTTAAAAAACCCAAAAGGAAAAAAAAATTGGCCCGAAAAAAAAAAAAACCCCTTTTTTCCGGGGTTTTAAAAAAGGGGCCAAAATTGGGTTTGCCCCCAAAAAAAGGGCTTTTTTTTTTCCCCCTAAAAATGGGAAAATTTTTTTAAAAAGGGGAAGGGGGTTTTGGGGTTTTGGGAATTAAAAAAAAAAAGGGGGGGAAAAAAACCCCAAAAAAAATTGGTTTCCCCCCCAAAATTTTTTTTTTCCCCCCCCCGGGGGGGGCCCCCAAAAAACCCCCCCCAAAAAAAAACCCCCTCCCCCCCCCTTCCAAAAAACCCCCCGGGCCCCCCCCAAACAAAACCAAAAAAAAAATTTTAAAAACCCAAAAAATGACAGGGGGGGGGGGGGAAAAAAACCGGGCCTTGTTAAAAAAAAAATTTTTTTTTTGGGGGGGCCCCCCCAAAGGTTCCGGGGTTTTTTTAAAAAAAGGGTTTTTTAAAAAACCCAAATTAAAATTTTGGTAACAAGGAAAGGGGGGGAAAAAGGGGAAAAAAAAAAGGGGGAAATTTCCCCCCGGGGGTTGTTTTTTAAAATTGCCCCCCCCTTTTTTTTTTCCCAATCCCCCCCCCCAAAAAAAAAAAACCCCGGGGTTTAAAAGGGGTTTAGGGGAAATGGGGGTAGGGGTTTTGGGGGGGGAAATAGGGGCCCAAAACCCGGTTTTTTCCCCCCCCCGGGAAAAAAAAGGGGCCCCGGGGGCCCCTTTCCCCCTTTTTTTTTTTTTTCCAAAAAAACCCCTTTTCCCCCCCAAAAACCCCCCCCAAACCATTAAAAAAAAACCCGGGGAAAATTGGGTTTTTTTTTTTTTTTTTTTTCCCCGGGGGGGGTTTGAAACCCGGTGACTGGAACAAAAAAATTTAACCCCCCGGAAAAAAAAAAACCCCCCCCCCGGGGGGGGGCCCCCCCCGGGAAGGGAAAGGGAAAGGGGAAAAAAATTTTTTAAAAAGGGGGGGGGGGGGAAAACAAAAAACCCCCAAATAAAAAAAACAAAAAAAGGGGGGGGAATTTTTTGTTTTCCCAAAATTTTTTTTTTAAAATTTAAGGAACATGCAACTAAATGGGATATAATAGCCATATGTGCAGTACTGACTTACCAGGCAACTCCAGGCTCATTGGTTGGGAGACACCCACCTCCACGATGGCAGCTAAATGTTTGTGGATGCTGTTCTGAGGGTGTCCCCAGACTGGCCAGTAGCTCCTCGGTGTGTGTGGGGGGGGCTGGGTTGGTGGCCCACCACCTGTTCCACCTTGTTCCTTTGGGAGTGGGGTGTTTTGCATGTCGTATCAAGTCCGTGCAGTGTCTGCGCACCTGCTGGTAGGTGCGGTTATGGCCACCCAATTTTTACCCTCCCTCCCCGCCACAGGTTGTCCCTGCTGGGCATGCTGTGGCACATGGCTGAACAACACCCATAGTTCTCATGGAGGTATGGGATGAGGACATCATCCTCCTGGCGGCTGTATGCTGGAAACGGGGGAGGCATTATCTGTAAGACATAATGATGGTGACAGGTCACAGTTTCAGAGATGTACAGAGATACTGCTGCACATACATTTCTATGACATCTAGTACATCTGCACAGTTATCTTTGCAAATCATTGACACGGACATTTTGTGTTCCCCACATGTAACACCCTTATGCATTGGATATCATCACCATATATGTGTGTCACCTCATTACAGTGTTCATACTCCATGTGAATGCTGTCTTGATGTGGGCATGTCTTTTGCCTGCACTGGTGTTCTTACCTATCTGCACATGCCTGGATGTGTCCACGGTAATGCTGTTGACCTTGATGCTGTGTATATGTCACATATCAACACAGAAAACCTTAATGGACTTGAGCAGTGACAATGCACACATAAAGCATGGAAACCCGTACATGCATGTGTTTTGCCATATACATCTACACAGCACTGTACAGCTGTTCAACATCCTGCCAGGATCGCCTGTGTTGCACATGTGATAGACATGGGACAATGGCTAGTCGGACCCTTTGCAGGGATTTTTAACCATAGCATGTATCGGCAAGGTTTCCTAGCTGTAACAGACCCGCCATTATGCCACCGCGAGGTGCACCAGTGCCACATTACTGCTCCAGACACTTGATACTACATCTACCATGCGGGCCCTCACACCATGTATGACTGGGATGACATGTGCAGCTTTGATGGACAGGGTTGCATGGTTTGGCGGAGTATGTCACATGTATGGCACAGTGATCTGTCCAGCATGTATCCTAGTATTGGACGGTGGTGTCCATGCATATGTCTTTCAGATCAGGATATGGACATGTAGCATGTCCATCATCATGGTGTAAATTTTTTGCAAGGTAGACAGCATGCTACATAGTGGAGGTCAGGGTTGTGAAGCTTGGTATCGCCCATCCCTGCATGGCCATTACCCCCTTTAAAAGGGGATATGTGATCCAATATTGGTCACCCCCGTGCTGTATATGCCTGTCCAATGATCTCCGGGTCATGGATGGCACCCTGTCATGACATGGGTACCTGATGACTACCAAGGGGGCCCGGAGAATTTACCAAATCAGGGAGGTGTACTGCACAGCACCATCCCTTACACAGTGTCCATAATGTTTACCACAGCCTTTTGTTAATGGGTACAGGGATTTCACCTAGTGGTGACAATGCTGATATCATCCATCAGAATGTGCACATATGTCACACACCTCACCCCACAGCCCATTCTGTATGTTGTTCACAACACTGACACAGCTATTCCTCATAGGTCATGGCCATTCACATCCTTACATACACAGATGCCTAACATTTGTCTTTGTGGTTTGGGCTACAATGAGGGGGGAGTACAACACATTAACCCTGTTCTTTCTGGTGTGATATGCACATGTCACTCTGGCACCTTTGTAGTTGTGAGTCTGTCAACAGGCCACTGGTAGAACACTCCTGTGACATACAAAGGTATTTGTAATCAAACATCCTACTGTCTTGTACATCTGTACTGCTAAACACATTTATAATGGTTCATGGACATACACCAATCAGCAGGTTTAGTGGGGCCACAATTATGACTGTCGTCACCACTTGTGGGTTGATATTATCCAACACCCTATCTGTATTGTATGGTCATGCTAGGCACTTGTTCAGAACTTGTGAGCATGTCATGAGCTACTGATTAAATATAGCACCCCTTCCACACCATTTCCCACAGGTACACTGGCTGTTACATTTCCAGCTTGCTTATGGTACAACAGCTGTTGTACACGTAACTCACATATCCTGTGAGACATGGTTGTATATACAGGCATGTCCAACTGTCAAAACCAGTGCTATTGCCTGTCTATATGATGGATATGTCGTAAAGTGGCAATAGAGCAATTGTCTCATGTAAAATCAATGCTCACCTCCCAAAATACGACATACAGCCTGTGGGGATGCACATGCAGCCCTGCTGGGGTAATGCTGTCACCAACCCTGACTGCCCACCTGTGGGGATGTGTAACATTTCCCAAAACACCCCCCTCATCACATAGTCTCACATGATCCCACCACAGGCCACACAAAAGGGGCAACTTTTGCAGTACCTCTCCATACCTTTTGGCACCAGAGGAAACCCCCCTCAAACACAACATCACCAACTTATAGCCCACAGACTCATGTGTGCCCATCACATACAGCCAATAGGGTGTTATAACATACAAAAACCCCAAGGTGACTCGGGTCACACTGCAGTTCCACACAGCAGGCTACACAAGGCAAAAGTCCTTACATCTTGCTGTCGGGTAACTGGTTCTGCAACATAACCTATGCACCCATGCCACACCTCACCAGGTATGTGTGACTGTCATTCTCCATGTTAGTGTGACTGCCCTGAGATGCCACTTCACAGACTATTTCAGGGGGCATGCAATAGCTCACCAGTCTTGTAGCCCTGAAGGTGTGGGCCAAGCCCTGGGGAGCATTATGCATTCATCCAAACCCCAAAACCACTGTACAAATGACTGTGTCACTTCAACAGTTGCCTATGCTTCTGCTGTCATTCCACAGGCATCTGGTATCTTCCCCTTTGACTGACCTGGTCAAACACAATGCTTTGGCACAAGATTTTCACCTGTCAGCCCTGGGAGTACAGATCACAAAAGGGTCTTGCTGCTTCTATACTGCCTGTCTTGCACAGTTTTCCCAAAAACAGTCACCCCAGGGAACTGGCAAGCAAACATGGGGGCATGTGACACAATGCTTGCATCTTCCTCTGTGATGCACGCAGGCAAGGCACACCTTATAATGCACCACTTCAATATCTCTGCAGTGACTGGGACCTGCCTCTAGGCTCTGCAGAGCACACCTGCAATGACTGGTTATAGACAGACCATACCTTTCAGGCACATACCTGGAATGGCACACCCACAGCTGAGGGTGTCCCATATTCCCCCTATGTTGTAAAACATCCTGGCTAGTTACTTAGCACAATGCATCAGAGGTGCTCCCAGCAACTAACTGTGTCCGGGAAAACCCCATACACATTGTAACAAGTTTCAGATTCCAAAACATACCCCATGGTTACCAGACCTCATTTTTGTCTGGACAGTAGGGCTCAGAAATACTACTGATGTGGGCTGACACTAAACCCCCACTTAACTGGGATAGCCACTCTACTGACACATCCATGAGTCATAACCTCCACTTTGGGTGGATCAACCCATACACACCACCTCCAAGACCAACATTAACCTTGACATGGAAAACTACCCAAAATGTGACTGGTGTTCCACACCTGGGGTTATCCCTCATTGGTGGATTCAAAAATATGCTAATCAAACCCTTTTTAGCCACAGGCACCACACCCTTCACGGCATACACAGTACATGAGTACTAAAACCCACTACAGAATGACAGCAGTTGTTAATGTCATGACACCCTGCAGATGGACAATGCACAAAAAATGCTGAAAAATACCCCAAACCCTTTCTAAAGACTGCATGGATCATGCTATTCCCACAGAGCCATGATGGTAAAACCAGATAACAGACGCCACTCTGGTGGTCAGTTCCATGGACATAATGTACAACAACAGGTGGAGGCTGTTGCACAGTGGTGTACAATCCCATGGGTGGGGGGAGCTCACTGGTCAGCCTCGTAGGGCCAAGGGGTCCCTCATCACATACTCCAAGACTAGCTTAAACATTACTGCACACATTCCGGGTGTACCACAAGGCATTATGGTGGTATGTCAGTAGTTGGCAATACCCACATCTGCTCTCACATACAACAGTCACTCAGGAACATTACAGACCCCGGTGATGTTGGCAACATGCTGGTGATGGATTCAATGCTAACATTACACCCTCTCACTCACTGGGCCACAATCCATGCAGGAACATTGTGGTGTCCCTGGTCACACCTACACAGTACTAACCTGCACTCTTTATGTCCTGGCACACTGGCCCCTTGTCACCTTCCAAAGTCCCAGGGTGATGTCCACAAACCTCTTGGGCATGTCTCCCCACTAGGCCACCATATTCAGTAATAGCCTTGTATCAGACATTGTGGCCCCTGAATGGCACACAGCAACATTTTTCACACTCCACACAGGTGGCACCACAATGCAGAGGGGACTATAGTCCCCACACCTGACTGGACTGTTCTGCATGGCTATGGGGGACATCATCAAGGACCCTTCACAGAGACATTGTTGGGCTCCCCTTTGATGCCACCCAGGTTGGACTTTTTGGGGCCCGGCCCCTACACCTTTGGGCCCCTTTCATTTCCCGGGTAGTTGATGATGGGGGTCCCACATCCTACATTGTCCTCTCATTGCCTTTCAGTTCCCATTCTGGTATTGACAACATACACATCCACCTGCACATCACATATGTCTCAGGATGTTTAAAAGGTCATGGACAGGACACACAAGGGGGGTAGCATACCATAGTACCTACTGCATTTCAGTTACATTTGGCATACCACAGTCCTCAGTCATAGGGCCCTCATGTTCAAAATGCTTCCCTGAGGTACAGGCCACAGAGGGGCTTTCCCCGCCTAGCTTTACAACCCCCGCATACAAAGCACCCTGATTGATCCACCAGCTGATACTGACTCCATCCATAGGGGGTCACTGTGACAGATACCTGATATGAAAAAATCATGGCCTCAAGGGTGCACAAGGTGCATGAAAATCACCTTTGCATTACACCATTCACCCACTGACTATCACATAGGTGGTAGTCCCCTACAACATGTCACATTGTACATGTTTGTAGTACACAATTTTAAAATTTTGATTTCCATTTTGGGGATATCCTTTCATGGCCACACTTATCTGTACTGGGTGTGTGGCTGGCACCCATTGTACCTCTGAACTCAAGACTTCTAAAACATTCAAGGGTACAACCCCCCCATTTAGGGTGTACCTTAAAAACAGCAACTTTACATACCACAACATTAACACCCCTGACGTTTTTTGAGCTCCCAGTTAAAGGGATGCGGGAACTAGGACACCAGTCTGTACACATTTGCATACTACATACTCAGGGGTGACCCCTGAACAGACAGGGCCCATGTCCACAACAATATTAATGGATATACCCCCATAACGACATAAAAGCCACTGTGAGCAACATGCTCATGGATATGTGCACACACCAACAATGAGTGGGATGTGCTTGAGGGTTACATTCCCAAACCGGACACTCACCATGCTTTGGAACATGATTTCCCATGTACATCACGCAGGGGCACTCAGTAGCACTGTTCATGTGATACCCCTTGGTGGGGAAAACATGTATGCCAGGGATCACTGCAGTGGCTGTACTGTGCAGAGGGGCAGGTAACACATGGGCTGTTTACAGGACACTACCCTAGAGAGGTGCCACTGGTGTGAACACTTGTTTTGCTTAAATTTAAATTGCCAGACTGCATAGTACCCACTATGAACCTGTGAAGCTATTACATGTCCTTTGTGCATGGTTACTTTGGGAGCCCTTCCATTTAGATTAGCTATCATGCTATTACAATGTCCCATGCCTACAAGCCATATGTATCCTGTTATTGTACATGCCAATAAATACCTGTGGTATGCATGATATGCCTGTTATGCTGTGTAGAATATCTGACATATCTACCTACAATACTATACATTACACATATTTTACATAGTATCCCATAATGCAAAGCATACTTGCACAGGGGCCACCTTCATGTCATTGTCGTTATATGCCCATACACATGCCTACTGTGACAGTATATCAACATATACTATCCCCCTTGGGTATACTTGTTGGACATACCCTACCCCAACCTTTTTGGAATTGTTCTGTTTAAAGCCCCCATGTAGCATCCCTTGTGGTGTCTGTGATTTACCTTGTGGCCCACCGCTGGATGCACAGTTTCTACAAGCTTAAATATGCTCAGCAAGACATCACTACATAAATACCTTTTCCCACTTTATGCATGGGGCACTTTTAATTAATGCAAACCAGGCTATACATACAGTAAATAATTTAAAAAAATGCTTAAAATACTTTTCATACCGAAAATGTTCTAAAACCTTTTTTTTGGCTTTTCTCTATCTCTCTCACACTGCTTAAAAAGGTTTTTGGGATGAGCAAGGTTTGAATGTCTGGCAAGTCATCCTTATATACTTACCTGTAACATGTGGGTTTTCCCCCCAAATTTGGGGTTCCCGAGTGACTAATTACTTGCATATCAGCTGTGCAACTCCCTTCACCAAAACCCGGGGAACAGTGGGGTATAATTGAATTCTCCACTTGGGGGGCCATTTGCCCCCTTCGGGAGACGGCCTGTATTGTGTTTTGTTATTTTAATTGCAACTGCTTATAGAGACAAAAACTTTGGATTCATGTCCCCCGGATTGTGTGTGAAACTGAGTATGTGGTTCAACATGTGGGTGTACCTGTCATCCCAACCTTGGACTAAAACAAAACCTGTAACATCACCGTTTTTTCCATTATACAATGGCTGCAAGCATTTCCTTTAAATTTTGTCTCCAAGGGGAGGTTCTGCGATGAAATTTACTGACTGGATTTTTTTTAAAAGTCTGTATTGCTATAGTTTCTAGTGTGGGGATGTCGGTTTTGCATACATAAGGTTTTTTGGGGGTTGCATTTCTACATATTCCATATATATTTTGTGGGCTCTTCCCTAATTAAAGAGCTATCAGTTAGTAGACCTTTTTTAGGGGTTGTACATTGGGCCATTGTTAATTGGTTTCTATATAGTATGCAGGTGAGGTTGATACCCCTACCTCCGAATTGCAGCGATATGTAAAGGGATATGTTTTACAGCTATCCCGTGTATTTCTGTCCCAGATATTTGCAGTCATTGCGGTTTGTTGGTCAGAACCTCTTTGCCATGGTTGCCACCTTTTCATATGGCCATTGTTGGACACTTCCGGGGCACAGGGTGTTTACAGGCCAACACATAGCCCCGGGCAGTACACAGGATAGCACATACTTTTATCCTCAATACATACCTATTGGGCTTTGGGTAATTTTCATATTGCATGTAACATTTACGTTTCTTACATACAGGCATAACTATTTAATGCAACCAAAATTTTGGGACATATTAATGTCCCATCTGGACATTTGCCCTTTGTAATGTTTTATGTCAGGACACACCTGCCCAGGGAGGGCTGTCCCTCCTAATGTGGGACAACCCGGCCCAGGGTATAACCCCCCCTACCGTAATCATCTACCTCCGAGTTGGCACTAAAAGACACATGCCCCACACACATTACAGTCACAGGATGCACACGCACCCCAACACACATAAAAGACCATGGCACCCCAAACACAGTTTCGTGGACCCAACACCGCAGCGTTAATTTTCCCTTTATTTCAATTAAAGGTTTACTGTTCTTTCGTCTTTCAGCCTTGTGGGTTTTTCCCTTTTTAAAATTCCATAGTTGGGGGTATCCTTTTTTTGTACCTCCCAAAGGTTTTTTATGAATGTCGTTGACCTATCTTTTATATTTGCAGATATCTTTAATCCTATATATCAACATATATCCCCTATCCCTTTCTATCTGTATTTATATATATGTATATATTTTATATATATATATATATATATATATATATATATATATATATATATATATATATATATATATATATATTAACCCCAGCTACACCTTTTATTGTGTACTTTTTTTATTGTTTCCTGGACTCCCTGTTTGTGTCTGTACCTGTCACATTAAAACCCCTAGGTTAGGGTTGCCAGCTGTCCCACCCCGAGGGACAGTCCCTCTTTGGCAATTGTGTCCTGAAAATTTTAAACATGGCAAATGTCCTGGATTTTAACATACTTATTTCCTATAGTTTATGTAATAATTGCATAAAACAGTTATTCTGTATCTGAACCAACAAACAAAAAAGTAAGTAAACATTACAAGAATGAGCTTTTATCTAGGCAAAACAGTGGGGCTTTTTGTACTGGGGGGTATGTGTCGGGCCCGCAGACATCTGACTATGTCCCACATTGGTCATTTGGGGGTGGCAACCCTACCATAGGTACATCTTGCCCAGCAATAGTGTTAGGTGATTCTATACATGATTGTGTGTTCTACACCCCGGCAGGGTTTTTTCCCTTCAGAGCAGGGCTATTAGTACAGGGGTAAATAATGCTGGTTTCACCTGTTCTGGACATCATTGACCGTGATTCTGAATTCAGTAGCTTATCCCTGTTTTGCATATCCATATAGTCAATTTGCTTACCAGCAGTGGGCAATGCATATTCCCCCTAACATGTGCTAAACATATGATCTGATGACCTGCATCTACATGCATTACCGTGCCGGGGTTGTTACATTTTCAGGACTGGGACCGGGAACATGCATGACGGTCACTGCATTTAACATATGGCCATCTGGGATTTGTACCCTTATGTCATTTTGTTTGGGGTACACTCACTTTTTCCCCTACTGCTCACATGGGTAACTCAGTTAGTTTACATATTGATGAGTCCAGTTAATGGATGTCCATGTGATGTTTACTGGATGTGCTCCGGGATTGGGTATGTATATCACAGTGAGCCACGATACTGTGCTACACCTTCAAAACCTGGGTGGAGCATGCTGGGGGGAGAATACCTGTCATGGGTACACCCATGCCTTGACACAACATCCATGAAAATTTTGTGGAGCCCCCATTAAGCAGCAGGGACTCCGTGCTGAGTGTTGCAGAACAGTGCTTAAAAACATGTGCTCCCGCTCCCCCCAGTTGGTTACTCGATGTTGTGGCAACAGCGACACTGTTTGCCCATTTGGTGTATGGCCTCTGACAATCGGGCCATTTCCACCATGTACCGGAACCTATACACCAACACCCAAAATATGCTGATAGGGCATGTACTGTTCAGGTGTTGACATTCCATGTTCCAATAGCTGTTGTGTGTACAATGTTTGAGGGCTTTTAGGATTCACACAGTGGGCCACCTATACATTACAATTTGGTGGTGTGTGCCATCCATTTTACTGTGTGTGCAGGTGGGAGGTTTTTCAGTCCGTAGGGGCCTACACTGTCAGGTATGTGCTTTCGTTCCCCCTTTGCCTAGGCATATTGGGCATGCCTCCCTCTGCCCTCTGGCACAGGGGTTCATGGTCTGAATCCCCCTGTGCCTGTGATGGCCTTGGCAAGCGGGGGGGCTATGAGGCCTTCACCATTTTGTCCCTGCTGCAGCTGTTTCCGCAGGATCAATTTTGTAGCATGGCACATACTATGAAGATGTGGGCCCCATGCCTGGAGAGTACTGCAAGGCTCCACCAGATGTGTCCAAGCACGGAACCATGATTTCAGCATCCCAACACACGCTCTATGATGATTCTGGTTTGTGCGGGGCCTCATTATGGTGTTCTTGCATGGGTGTGTGTGCATTTCTGATGGGGGTCATCATCCAGGCTCCAGTGCATAGCCAGCATCCCCCGCAAGGTGGCCATGTGGGATGTCACCCCTGACAAATACCTGATACAGCTGTGAGGCATGCCAGATATGGAAGTCATGGTAGCTTCCAGGGCTGCCAGCACACACATCCTTGATTATGCCCTGGGCATTGCAGACCTGGCAGTTGATGGAGTGGAATCCCTTTTGTGGGGCCTACCATGCTCACCAGGTGGTGACTTGATTTGTATGTACGTGCAGTTTTTTGCACCCAGTACCTCCGGGTAGTGTGCCACATGGTGGAAGTGATGCATATTGCTGGCCAACTCCTCCTGAGTTCGGGGGAAGTATATATGCTCATTGGCATGTTGTAACATGGCATCCAGGAACTGGTGTAGTACCCTGGATGCTGATGCCTGTGAGATCCCCATTATATCTCCAGTTGGCCTTTGAAAGGTACCTGTGGCTAGTTTATTTTCACATACCTTGTGTCCACTGGGATGGGTTCCCCCCTGTTTTTCTGGTTCTCAGGCCGGCACAGCTCCACTATTTGCTGTAAGATGTCCCTGTCCACCCTGTAACGCTCTACTATCTCCAGATGATGTAGCCCCTGGTAGGTTACCCTTGGTCTAAACACTCTTTTCCTCCTCCGGGGCCTGCGGTGGTTGTCGGCATCATCCTCCACAAACCCCAGTCTCTAACACATGCTGATGAATCACAGCTATGGCAGCTCCCAACATGTACATTTTAAAAGTTGCCCGTGTGTTTACATCTATGGTGCAGTGTGTGGGAATACACAGGTGTGTGTAGGGTACTTTCACACTTTATACTGTTGTGCTGTGAACACCGATGATGTCATAGGGTGTGTATGCGATCATAGCTACAGGGTATCTTATGTGTTTTACTACCGGGAAATACTATTGTGGTGCCTTTGGTGTTGAATTACATTTGGCTGGCGTGGATTAGCTCTTGACCTTTCCTTTACATTTCTGCATGTTCCACCTACCATTTTCTGGCATGCATCCAGCAGCCTGCTTTCATTTGTACTTTCCTAGACCTGGATCTTGCGTAATGTGTGCTATTGCCGGTCATTTTCGGTTTGCTTTGCTCTGCTATGACAGATCTCCTTCTTTGCAATCCAATGCCCCCCCTTTCTTTGCATTCCAATGCCTCCCCATCCTGTTTTGCAGGTTTTGGAGCAGACTTTGCTGCCATCATTTTGGCCCTGTGAGTTGATTGGTGTTGATTGCTCATTAGTATGCCAATTACCCTATTTTGCATTTCCTTCTTTTCTTCCCCTGACCTTCCTGTTTGTGCTATTGTTCGCGGCATCCGCCACTGGGTTTTGGGACGTTTCATCCTCCCCCATGGGTTTTGGGCACCATGTGTGCTCTCAGCTAAACGATTCTATACCTTCCTCCCCACCCCTGTCCTGCAGCTTTGCTTAGCAAGGCCAGGCCAGATTTGCATTGCTCCAATGTGCTTGCTGCCACGGTGGCACACCCCCTGCTGATGTCATGTATCTCCTCTGAGCCACTCCGGTGTTATAGCGCCCCATATGGTTCAACCTTCATCCGGGGGACGGGGATTCAGTATTATCTGCCTCATTTGCATGGCATTGACTACTAATTCATAGTTACCAGCCCAACACTGTCGCAGGCCCTTAGCAACCCTTGCACCTTGGTTGTGGTGTCCATGCCTACCATTGTGTTTTGGGGTAAACCTGATTTGTATTACGCGATTTTATGACATTTTTTTATATTTTTTTATGTTCCAGTTTGCACACATGCCCTGCGGTTGTACTTTGCATTACTGTGGACATGACATTAAATGTTTTTTGGGGTTGTGCATCTTTTTTTATGCCATTGGCTGTGTATTTAGCCATTGGCATATTTAACTTTGTAATACATGAGTCTGGTCCGCTTCCATAGCTCAGATGTTCTGTTTGGGAAAATGTAAACCGTGTTTTTGGTTTACATTTCCCCTTGTACACCTGCACCACTTCATGAATCGCTATATGCCTTGATTTGCATGGTGCGACACTCCACATGGGGTGATTAGCATAACTATGCTGAGGGCTGGGTTTTGGGCCGGTAGTGCCGTGGTATTGGAAAACCCGAACGGCGGCCCTATTTGGGTTTTTCCACGCCCCTGGGCCCGGGCGCAAGCTTCATGAATCCTGGGGGTAATCTTTTTTACTTTTATCAGGTTTTTTAAGGCCATCCATTCCTTCTTACTCAAGTTAAACTGCTTTTTACTCTTGTCAAATTTATTAACAAAATGATATTTTTGAATACCACTTTAAAAAAGCATTAAAAGGGACCTTCATATTGGGTGAAAATTTATTATCAGATACTAGATTTAATGAATAGTGGTTGCTAAGGGGGGAGGCACAGTGTGACACATGTAACTATGCATTAGCAGGCAATCCTATGCAAATGAGGGGAAGGATAGTGAATCCCAGTTTTCCCAGCATGTGAGGCAGGTCCCAACAGTGTAAGAGTATGAATAGCAGAGAGCAAGACTAGGAGGTAGGTGACATCATGTGTGGGTGTGTCAGGCTTACTGCCAGCGGATTGGAGCTCTATGGCTCGGGGTTACATCCAGCTTAGCACATCAAAGCCAGGGGGTGTGTCTAAACATGCCCAGCACATATGACAAAGTATACGTGGGTGTGTGCGCCACACAACGGGATCTACAGGAAGATAAAGGAAGTGAACCTAGGAAATAGCAGCAGTGTGCACATTGGAGTACACCGATTGCACAGTGTGCCCCCGGGATGAAACAGAAGGGCAATGGGAAGGGAAAGCATCAGTAGGAAGTTAATCAAGGGGTACTAGGTTCGCTGCCAGGTGAAACATATCAGAACCAGCCAATTACACAGGAAGCAGACCATCCCAGCCCTGCACACCACTATAAACTATGCAAACACCTACCCCTCCAGTTTTTACCACACCCTACATCACCAGTGTAAACAAGCAGGGAAATTTTAACACTCACAACAGCAAAATGTTAGGGGCTGCAATGGCTATCATACCAGTTGTTGAAGAGGCTGAGGGTGGTGAGGATGGAAATGCTGCTGACCAACCCACAGTGAGGAGATGGAAAAGAGTGTACAAACCCAGGGTAACCTACCAAGGGCTACATGAGCTGGAGATAGTGGAGCACTATAGGGTGGACAGGGACCTCCTACAGCAGATTGTTGAGCTGTGCCAGCCACGCCTGACACACAGAACTAACAGAGGGGAACCCATCCCAGTGGAAACAAAGGTATGTGTAGGCCTAAGAATACTAGTTACAGGTACCTTCCAAAGGCCAATTGGGGATATGATGGGGATCTCACAGGCATCAGCATCCAGGGAACTCCACCAGTTCCTGGATGCCATGGCAGCACATCGGTGAGCACATATATTTCCTCCTCACCCATGAGGCGTTGGCCAGCAGTATGCGTCTCTTCCAGCAAATAGCAGAATATCCTGAGGTAGTGCATGCAATAGACTGCACGCACATACACATCAAATCAGCACCCAGTGAGCAGGGTAGGGTCTACTTCAACTGCAAGGGCTTCCTCTCCATCAACTGCCTGGCCGTGTGCGATAACCAGGGCATAATACTGAACATGTGTGCTGGCTGCCCTGGAAGTTATCACGATTCCCACATCTGGCATCTGACACAGCTGTACCAGAAATTTGGCAATGGGGCATCCCACACAGTCACCTAGTGGGGGATGCTGGATAAGCACTGGAAACGTGGCTGATGACACACATCAGAACCGCACACACATCCGAACAAGAACTCCATAAGGAGGCACACGCACAAACAAGAATCATAATAGAGCATGTGTTTGGGATGCTCAAGTCACAGTTCTGGTGCCTGGACACATCCAGTTGAGCCTTGCAGTACTCACCAACTACATGTACCCAAATCATCCTTGTATGTGTCATACTACACAATATGATCCTGTGGAAACAGCTGCAGCAGGAGCAGCAAGGGGCAAGACCACATAGCCCCCCACCAATGCCAAGGCTTGCACAGGCACAGTGTGACTCGGAGTAGGAACAACCTGAGCCTGCCCCAGTAGGCAGATGGAGTCATGCCCAGTATGCCCTAGCCCTGGCAAAGAGGCATCGAATACCACATACACTGACACAGGAGGGACCCAGGGAATAGCACCTCTCTCTGACTCTCACATACAGTAAAAGGGATGTCAAACATTACACTACCTGTGCCTAACCATGCGTAGGCAGTGTACTACGTGCATCCAACATAGGCATCCCTGCAACACCACCCTCAATACCGGGACACCCACAAGATAAGGGACTCACACATGCCAGTCAAGAGAGGGGTCACATACCCAACAACAGAAACTGCCAGCAGGACAGGTGTAGACAAACACAAACAAATGCCTTACTATGGCCACTGAATGAGGGGCATGGTTAACACCCACGCAGGCCTACATGAACAGACTACAGCAGGCCAGGTTGTGGGATGTCAGTTTTGATGGATAAGAAGTCAGAAACTAATGTGTATGCAATCAAAAAAATAAGAATGGTAGTAAACCGGTATGGCTTAGCCAGCACGATAGGTAAGACTACTGACTGAAATGGACTACAGGACATACTAGTACAGTCCTAGCTAATGTGAGCAAGTGTCAGGTGTGCCCCCCCACCCCACATAAAAATATAGTAACAGTCAGGTGCGATCTCCCAATCCTAGTAATAGGTTCAGTAGGGACAAGCATATTCTGATATGTCAGTTGCTAGACATAGTACTATCATATAATATATTCTCCTATGTCCCTCCTGTGTTGCTTTATCATCAAAAATGGGGAGTGCCATGGGCACACCATGTGCCAACACCTATGCCAATCTGGTAGTTCTCCAATGGGAGAAGGAGTTCCTATTTGACCACGCACTGTTCGAGAAGGTTATCATCTACAAGAGATTTGTAGATGATATACTTATAGTTTGGAATGGGACTAAGGAGGAATTTAGATTGTTCTTGACCTATCTTGAAAGTACAACTGATTATCTGAGATTCACCATGGAATCCTCTTATGATGAAATAAGCTTCCTAGATGTAATTTTGAGCATCAGGGAAGGTAAGTTGGCTTCTACCCTTTATAGGAAAGCATGCTGGAAAAATAGTCTGTTAAGCTTTGACAGTATGCACCCAAGGTATGTTTTTCCTGGGATTGTCAAAAGCCAATTCATCAGGATAGACAGGCTCTGTAAGGAAGAGTCCACAAAGTTGGAACAGGCAGAATTAATGCAAAAAATATTTCTTGAGAGAGGTTATGATATGAGAATGGTCAAGAGAATCAGAGAAGAAGTATTTCAAGGAAATCAAATCTGTCAGGATATGGCTAGAAGTAGAGGTAATGTGAATAGGTTAAATAGGTCCACTGTGGAAAGAATCAGATTCACTATAACTTATACTAACGATAATAAAGCAATAAAAGATATAATTTCTAATAATTGGAAAGTACTAACGATCGATGATCAAACCCTGAGACTACTGGGTACCACACCTAGGTTTGCATATAAAAACAGCAAAAACCTTAAGAGGTTATTGTGCTCTAACTCAAGACTAGATGACATAATAAGTTTGATGGATCCAGGGAGAGAAGGGACATATCCTTGCAAGCATTGCAACATGTGTAGATACATTACTGATGAGCAAGTTTTTGTTCATCCGGTGTTTGAGTATACTTTCAAACCTAGATTTCAGGCCACTTGTGAAACTGAGAGCCCTATATATCTAGCTAATTGTGATACCTGTTCAGCTTTCTATGTGGGATTAACTAAAAGGAAACTGAAAAACAGGATCTATAATCATATATATGATATCAGACGTAGAAATGAACAAAATGCTCTAGCGAAACATATCATTATGTACAATGAACATGCATTTAAGTTTAGAGTGCTGCAGATAGTGGATCACAATAGAAGGGGAGGAGACCATGTTAATTTTTTGGAGAGCAGAGAACTTGAATGGATACTCAAGCTGAGAGCCCATATATCTCCAGGGATCAATCAGTATGTCTCTCTTAAGCCCATTCTTAGAAATAGAAGATAATAGAGATGACACATATATAGGTTTATAAGAAGCACAAGAGGTTACTTATATGAAGCCATTGTATATATGTCTATGCACATATATATCTGTTTCATATATTTTTCTAAAATATATGTATATATTTTTATAGTTTTTTGTATATATATATATATACTGTTATTTGTTTTTAATTTTGTATATTTTTAGGTTTGTCAACATTGGCTTTGATATATATACATATATAGTTTTACTACATTTGTCAAAAATTTTTTTTGACATGAATCTGTATATGTAGAAATATGGGACTAGTTGTATATTGCATTTACTTCTGCATAGTCATATCCAGACCATAATAGAGAATGGTTTGGTTAAATGATGTTCTTATAGCGTCTCTGATTATGCTGTTTTAAATGTTTTGTTTGCCATAAGGATTTTCCTTGTGGTGACCTATAGATACTATCTAAGGGGACTCAATTTATACCTTGAATTGATATAGTAGTTGTTGCAGTGAATGGGCTGATTAGTTAACGAATTAAGTCTCTAATCAATTAATCAATTAACTGTTTTTAGTCAAGTGACTGGGTGTGTATTTAAACTGGAATTACGTTTGTGGTGAGTAGATCTGAAGAAGCGTACATCTGTGTACGTGAAAGCGCTCATCTGTTTTCTTGTGCTGGAATAAAAGGTTTTTTGTTTTAAACTGGAGTGAACCTTTTTGTTCAAGTCATCTTTATCGTGGTGAGTTCCCTGGTGTTTATTCAGCTACCCACCCAGGCCTACATGAACAGACTACAGCAGGCCAGGTTGTGGGATGTCAGTTTTGATGGATAAGAAGTCAGAAACTAATGTGTATGCAATCAAAAAAATAAGAATGGTAGTAAACCGATATGGCTTAGCCAGCACGATAGGTAAGACTACTGAGTGAAATGGACTACAGGACATACCAGTACAGTCCTAGCTAATGTGTACAAGTGTCAGGTGTGCCCCCCCACCCCACATAAAAATATAGTAACAGTCAGGTGCGATCTCCCAATCCTGTGTAGAAACATAGAAATAGTCATGTGTTCCCCCCACTATGCAGACATGTTGTAACAGTCTGAATGCCAAATGATTGGTGGATACCCTGCAGACACAGCATGCTACATGTCGGTGTACAACACAAAGGTCAGTTGTGCAGTACAAACCACTGGACATGATCCACACATGCAAAACAGATGGCCTTACTGGGCATGCTCACACACTTTTAGAAATGAAGGCAATGTCAGTCATCAACATACCGAAAGGACATACTGGGCATGCTCTCACACTTAAACACATGAAGGCCATGAATGCAAACACCAGTGGACCAGACACATCCAGCAGTTGCAATTGTTAGTGCAGACACATGTCAGTATGCACCACTCATGCCCTGCAAACACAGTGGACAGGAATACAGACATATAAGAAAGACAACACACCATAATAAGCCAAAGGTAGATGGATATAGATTTGTGGAAGAGGGTGACCATGACAAGGAGCCATCCACGCCTGTCCCACCCAGCACACAGCCAAAGGGCCCCAAACACATCAGGTGCAGATGACACAAACATGCTTCAGTTTTACCCTCCCACCCCTCCCTGACACATATTTGCCTCTGTCTGCATCCCCCACCCCCCTCTCAGGTGGACATGGAGACCTACACCTGCTTTGCTTAGGCAGCAGCATGTGTAATGTAAGTAATGCTCATGATCAGCTGATTGTCTCTGCACGAATCACAGCCAGCCCCTAGCTGATTGCATGTGAAACAGCTGTGGTAACATTCCCATAGCCAGTTGCATGGAAACACACTCCAATACCTTGGAACATCATGGTTGTGTTGGCCCTATTCACCCACTGTGAGCAGGAACTAGATATGTGTGTGGCAAACATCATCTCAGATGGATTGTGGTGTACCTCTAACAAAATACACCGTGGAAACAGTGCAACAAACAGGAAGTGGATATGCCTAACCTGACTACAGACTGCAATTGCCACTATACTGCATTTGGAGTAATGTTGCTTTACCAGTATTTGTGTGGATGTGGCTGTTGTACATGTCTCAATACCTGCCATGTCAGTTCCAAGTTTTTGGGGAATCTCCATCTGCAGTGTCATCTGCAGCCTGGGCAGTGTTGGGTCCCTGGTTGCATGTGTCAACCACAGAGCAGCTAGCTGTTGACTGCTGAAGGTATTGTGAGGATTGCAGTCAGTAGATGGGGAAAGCTGTGGTAGTCACAGATGTCATATCCCTCAAAAGACATATGTTGCAACATACCTATTACAACAGTAAATGTATATGGTTATAACAGCAACATGTCAATATTGGCCCTGTGTATGTGCTCCCAGCCACACCTCTGTCAACATTTGTACATATGTCATGCATGAAGTGGTGCATATGTGCTGTACACCATACTTTATGGCATCATATCTGAGAACAAGCCACTGATATATCCAACTGCTACACATATTATGTACAGTAGGGGTTACATTACATGACATTACCTGCACATTCTGTGGATGTTCATACAGTACTGAGGTCTGTGTAACTATGGTGAATGTCAACAGTGTGTGTACTGTTAATATGTACCTTAGCCTGTGTACAGACTGTGGTAGATGACATTGTTCTAGTTCCCCTACTATCAGATGTTACATGCTGCCCCACTGTATGGTACTGTAGTGGCGTTCATGTTTGTAGGGCCATAAATACATGTGTCCCATACCACAGGCAGCCACCAGACCAAACTGTGCAGCAGGTCAGTATATGCAGTGTCAGTCTTTGAGTGGCACATATCAGGATGGTGTAGAACACATAGTTCATATACTGTAATACAATGCTAGCTAACCATATGTGGCTGTGTTCACATTGGTTGTGGAGATGCACTGTCACACAGGTGTATCTTATCCTGTGTTGTGACATGTCTGTTGAGCCTGCTTTATATGCAGGTACATGTGAATTCCCCCTTGGGAGATGTAGGCCAGTGTTGAGCCAGTCTGTGTGCAGACTGCACAGTGCATTGTGACATGCCTAGCAGCTGAGTGTACCTACCCAGTGGGATTTCATGTGCAGAAACTAGCCAGATGTCCTGCTGCCGGCCCTACCCTAGCAGTCATGTATGTCAGACAGGGCAGTGGGATGCAGTGCAGATGTATGTCAATACCTATTTTGTAGAATGTGGCCATGGCACTCCTGTACCAATGGTCATACCGTTACAGGCCAGGCAGGGGTGTGTGAATGCATGAACTATGGTTGGCATCATATACCCGTTGTTATGTGTTATACCCATTCATATGGCCATCTACATCCATATTGTCAGACATGGTACACATGTGTAGCACTAAGGGTTTATGTGTATACCTCTGGACTGTACAGACTGTGTCAGACCCTCCACATATATTGGCCAATATCTTTGCTGCAGTCCACAGTGGCATTACGTGCTAGCAGTGGTACTGTACACTGATGTCCTTTGGATGTCTTTCAGTAACCAATGGCACACGTTATAAGCAGATGTGACCTCCCACACACACCATGTTTGGGAAGACAATCCCAATGACAGTAGCAATAGTCTACTAGTATATCTGCTATACATACCTGACATCCCCTGCAACTATGACATTGGGAACATATGGGCGGGGTTGGCCTACACTTCATGTCCAGGACATATGGTGGCAATATATGTACATATACCTATCCAGATAGCCAGATATACATGATTACACATGTGTACTACACCCAATTAACACTGTCATGGCAACCACCTACTATAGATTCCCACATCATGTGTGCATGGTCCCATTACATCTCCTGTGTGATGGGCATCTGTCCTGTGTGTGGGCAGCAGTGCTACCGACAGCATGTAGCAGTACCCCTTACAGGAAAACTAGCACACTCAGGGCAGCCACGTTTTTATAGGAGGATCAGGAAGTACAGACAGACTATGAGTAGAGTTGTGTTATGCTTTGTACAGTACTGGTGTTACAGGGTGTGGGTGTACATACTAGTTTGCCATGGAATGCAGTCCATCTGCATAGCACACAACTGTGGGCCTATTCTCATGCCAGCTGGAGCTGTGCGTTTCATGTTTTGTCTGTCCCCCACACAGGTCTTGTGTCAGATAATACATTGGCAGTGTGTGTGTGTTGCATGTTACAGGTACATGGCTACATCCATGATCATCTCTACCATAAATTCCTTGACTAAGGGTAGGTTACAGACTATCCTGTAACACCTGCACCTTGCAAAGTGTATGGAAACAGTTGTCCACATATGTGCCTGCATTCCATCCTCTGTCCATCACCTACATACCAAGCTTTGCACATATGTCATGATGTCGGTGGTTGATCCACAGTGGGCTGGGAGTATAACACACCATCATGTCTGCCATCAGTCAGCTGCTGTTGTAACCCCCACACATATGGTGGGGCTGGGGCCATATATGTGTGGCACCACCTACACAATACATGTGTGCCCTCATGCACTGCAGAGCCAAGTGTATGTAACAGTGGTATATGGCCCTGTATTACTGTGTCTAGGGGGAGCACCAGAAATGACCTAGGCTGCTACAAAATGTGGAGTTGTCATGGCTGAGCTGCCTTAAGGTATCTGGATGTACAAAACCATATGCTTCACCTATATACACATTACTGCCATGGATCTGGATAATGCAGGACTACTGCCCCCTGCCATACAAACTGTTCTGTTTGTTGGTGTGCTTGTGATGCTGTCAGTTATGCCATGTTATGTAGCAGTTATAACCCATGTGGTAATATGATGTCTATACCACCTTCTGTGTTTATACATTGTGTAGATAGAGGCTGCTGAATTACACACCTGGATTGCATACTGTTGATTGTTAGGTATCCTGTGGCCCAGTGTGTCTTTCCTATTGTACAATGTGAATGGCTTGGCCTGGACAGCAACAGCTCTGAACCTTTCAAGACTACTATATGAGTGTAACTGGTCCACTGTAGCATCACTCCATTGATATAGTCGTCAGTGTCTGAACAGCTATATGGCATGGCATGTAGAACTGTAATAGTACACGATTAAAGGTTTCCATGTCTGCAAACCTGTGGATGTTGTTTTACCTATGACCTCTCTGTGGGTGTATGTTACAGGCAACGATTGTCATTTGTATGGGTGGCACATACAATGTCCAGTCATTAAGGGGTCAGCTGTAGGCATAGTGGCTGTTCCATATCGTGTGCACCTTCCCCTTATGTATCTTACTGTACATATAACTGCGTGTGTATGTGTACCTGTTTCTGCATATCTGTGTCTGTATATCTGTAGCCTGGTAATGTTGATGGCTTCCACATAATACATTACCCATGGGAACCAGATTGTACTGCATGATATTTTACCAATACCAGCCTGACATCATACAGGTGGGATGTAGTACAGGTCACATCACGTGCTCATGTTGTCAGTGGCCCTGGTTATGGGATCTCCAACACTTGGTAGTGTATTGCAGGACAGACATGTTTGGCTGGGGGATGTCTATTTGTACAACTCGTATAGTGCATGATCCCTCTCAACCCCATTAATGTAACATGTAGGCTATTACACTCCTCTCCCTAACAGCTACATGTGCCTTGCAGTACCAGCACAACAGTGTTGTACCAGTGGGTCGGTAGGCATGGGAATCCCATCGAGATCTGCCACGTGTGTGTATGTGTGCATGTGTGCATATCTGTAGGGTACACCATTCCGAGTCAACATACTCGTATTACACAGTAAAAAACACAAACCAAAAAGAAAAGCTGTGCAGAAAAATGGAGACACCAACAGCTAAAACAGCAATGTGCGCTTTCACACCCTTCGGTGCTTCTTCAGACAATGATAAACTTGAAAGAAGCAACTTAAATAGATCCTATACAAATTCAAACAGACCAATAAAAATTCACCTGTCGTTAATGATTCATACAAATTTAAACAGATACTAAATAAAACAAGTATAAAATACAAAATGTCCCTAAAACATATACATAATAAGCTAATTTCTTAGGCAGCTTACACCCTTTTAATGCTGGTTTAAAAGAAACAGTATCATTAAGACCGGAGCCCAAATGCACTCCCAGTCTAAATATCCACTTCATTTCCATTGTATCAGTATAAGCATAAATATCCCCGTGCCTAATATCACTGTATATAACTTGAACAACTTGAAGCAAAAATGAATGTGTAGCACCTTCAGTTACCGTATGCTTAGATAGAGCACTATGCAATAATTCTTTCCTTGTACAGTAGACATGATCCCTTATACACTCACAAAGTCTTCTATTTGTTTTTCCTATATAGAATTTAGCACATGTAGAACTTTGGGCCAGATATATCACATTCTTGGTGTTACAATCAGCCTGCACTCTAAACTGCCATGTTCGTTTAGTGTCCGGGTGTGTAAAATATTCTTCCTCACTAATGAACTGGCAAAAATTGCAATTATTGCATCTTGTAATGCCTTTTGAAAAAGGCTGTTGGCTAGTTCTTTTATTAGGATAACATAAAAGTTGCTTTAGTGTATTCTTATTCTTATAAACCACTCTCGAACGTAGACCAACTATTTCTATAATGTCCTGATCCATGTGCAAGATATGCCAATTCTTATATAACACATTCCTAATATATTTAACATCAGAACTATATGGCAAGATCAAAGGTACCCCTTGTATACTCCTACTACTATTCCTATTAGGTATTTTCATATCACAAAAATAAGGTCTGGCTTTGCCACCCCTTTTTCCTCATAGTAGTACTTATAGCTTTAGATACAGTCTTTTGCTCATATTCCCTGCCTACAAGCTCTGACTTAAGAATTTCTAAGTTCTCCTTTAAAATGTCATTATTAACTGTTAGCCTAGCTACTCTCAACGTCTGTCCATGCACTATACTAGAAAAAACGTGTTGAGGATGCATACATGACATAGGTAAACATAGGTAAACACTGGAACTCACTACATACCACTCTAAGTAGTATGTCATCACCTTTCCTCTTTAAACAAAAACTCAAACAACACCTAAAAACACTCTGGCTATGCCCATGCATCAACCCTGATTAATCTTATGATTCTACTTATGAGCTTTACCTTCTCCTCCCCCTCCTACTCTCTCCCATCTGAAGAACTAGCTCTAAATACCTTTGTTAATTAGTCTCTGTTTCAATTTAATTAACAATTCTAGATGGTTGCATTTTTTTCTTTGCTTATATATATTTACTCTCTATGAATATCCTACTAAGTTTAACTCCCCTACTCCTATACTGTAAATAGAAGTAATATGTCCTCACTAGCATAAACTTTCTCATATATTTTTTGTTTGCACCTTAATTCTGTATGTACTTTTTTTACTAACCATTGTTTGCTTTCTTTTATTTAATAACTTGTTGTACTACCTAAATGTGGAGCTTTTCTCCCCGAGCCTCTGCTGAAAATGGAAATATATCCAATTGGAATAGCCCGGTAAACAAATGTAAAATAAATAAATAAAAATAAAATAAAATACTAGTTCTGTGTAAAAAAGAAGGACAAAAACATTCTTTACGATACAATTCTGTAGTGAAGAAAACTTCACTATTTACCGAAACCATGACATCTAAAAATTCTATGTTGGTTTTAGATATCTTATGTGTAAAACACAAAAAGCTACTACTATTATTAAGATGTCTTATAAAATTCAAAAGTGAGACCTCACAACTTCCCCATACAAAAAAGACGTCATCTACAAAACGTCTGTAGAAAATAAGATCTGTGCCTATAAATTCTCTAATATTATCATATCCCTACTCTGCCATAACCAGAGTTGCATAACTGTTGGCACAACTGGTTCCCATTGCCACATCTTTCCGCTGCCAATAGTATACTTCTTCAAATACAAACACGTTATGATCTAAGATAACTTCCAACAAATAGCAAATAAGATCTACATGTTTCTCATCAAAAGCATCATCCCTTATCTGGTTATCTCTTAATCATACCGATGCCTTCATTATTCGGAATGCAAGTAAAAAGAGCTTCAACATCCATAGATACCAAAATATTAGATGGACAGAAAGACTGTCCAAATTCCATGTATAAATCATGTAAAAACTGCTGAGTGTCTTTCAAAGCTATGCAATACTTATCAAGGACTGTTCTTAATTGTTTATCTACGTATATAGCTAAAGGATCAGTAAGCCATCCAGAACCAGATACTATTGGCCTGAAACTAGGAACCAGTGGATTTTTATGAATCTTTGGTAGGCCATACAGCTTCGGTATAAGAGGGAATTCTACATTAAAATAGGCATAGAGCTCACGTGTAATAAGTCCCATACAAAGACACTCATATAATCCCATAAAGACATCTTGTTGCATTTGTTCAATAGTGCATAATTCAACAGACATATACATCAAGGAATCATCTAGCATACTAAGCATTGATTGTACATAATAATCATTATTCAGTACTACAACTGGTACACCCTTATCAGCAGGTCTAGCAATAATATTCTCATTATTTTGTAAACTTCTCAGTGCTAATCGTTTAACCTGACTCAAATTGTCATGCATAACCTGTTTACATGAATTAAATAACTGTACAAATCATTTTCACAGGCTTTCACAAACACGTCTAAAGTATATTAAAAATTAGGCATAAAACTACTAGGTTTAGTAAAAACATTTCTATGAGAAGTACTCATATTACCAAACGTCATACGTAAAGCAATATTCCTCGCAAACAATCTAAATTGCAGTAGAGTCTCATCAACATTAGCTGTAATGGAGGGCACATAGCCCAAACCTTTAGTTAGTAAAGAGACCACAGAGGCAGTCAAGGAACAATCAGACAGGTTCCACACTAACCGTTTTCTACAGTCACCCACATCTTCTTCAACATATGTCCATTGTTGTGGTGCAATATATCTTTCCGCTTCTTACCTGTGCGTATATTGTCTCTGTCATGCACAGATTTGCTCCTTATGTGAAAAGAAAGTGGTAGAATTGGTTCACCTGTAATAAAAACACTTGATTGTTCGTTCCTCCTTACCACTGGTTCATTTTCTACAGGAACTTCTTCCTTCAGTTGGTTTGTCAATGACCACAGAAACCTGAGATTGGATAGGTTCTGTCCGACAAGTCGTCTCACTTCTATCGGACTGGGGGTTGGTAAACTCATGGTTCTCAGTCAGGTCCTCTATATTACCATGGCTCATAATAGGCTCACTGGACTGTTCATTCCTAGGCCAAGCGAATACACGTTGATTTTTGAAATCACCCAAGCCACGAACCAATTTCTTCTTTTTGGTTAACAAGAATTTATTGTCATAGATTAATACTTTATCAATAGTGGCATGTAGAAACACATCGGCTGTATCAACAGATGTGTTTCTCAATAGTTCTTCATATTTCAGTTCAATGGAGACATTAAGTTCATTTTCAATGGGCAGGAAATAAAACAAGGAAAGAATTATTGCATAGTGCTCTAGCTAAGCGTACGGTAACTGAAGGCGCTACACATTCATTTTTGTTTCAAGTTGTGCAAGTTATATACAGTAATATTATGCAGGGGGTTATTTATGCTTATACTGATACAATGGAAATGAAATGGATATTTAGACTGGGAGCGCATTTGGGCTCTGGTCTTAATGATACTGTTTCTATTAAACCAGCATTAAAAGGACATAAGCTGTCTAAGAAATGAGCTTATTATGTATATGGTTTAGTGACATTTTGTATTTTATACTTGTTTTATTTAGTATCTCTTTAAATTTGTATGAATCATTAATGACAGGTGAATTTTTATTGGTCTGTTTGAATTTGTAAAGGATCTATTTAAGTTGCTTCTTTCAAGTTTTGCATTGTCTGAAGAAGCACCGAAGGGTCTGAAAGCACTTACAACTACAAAATAAAACATTGCTGTTTTAGCTGTTGGTGTCTCCGTGTTTCTGCACAGCTTTTCTTTTTGGTTCATGTTTTTTACTGAGTTTACTGTGCAGTTTATTGCTGAGTTCCATTCTTTTGGACATACTCCTATTACAATACATATTGCCACACAGTAGTGTGGATATTGTTGCTGTTGCTCATAGGTGTGGCAATGTAATGCAACACCCTACTATGTCTGTGGCATGTGCATCACATGCATATCCCTGTGGTACCACTGTTGTGATATGCAATGGGTTGTTTTGGTGTCGGGGCCAATGTGTGATAGTGGGTATGTCAGAGAATCAAGAGGGGTTCCAGTGTGTACACTATCCAGTAGGGGATGTGGGTGATGTGTACACTGTCTTTACACCATGGTACACCTGGTATATGGCCCACATACCACTCTCAGGTGGCCAATATCACCATCACCCATACAGGTAACAGATAACAGGATACAGCCCAGTTATACATGTGCTGTGTGCAGCCTACATGTAACACATTGGGCACATAGATTAGTTAGTTAACAACTATACAACCAGGTCTCTAAGATGTGGGTCTACCTGTTATGTGTCAGTCAATCTGTATATAATGGCATGACACACTATGTATTCTCCATATACAAACATTACATCCCCCATTACCATACTGTAGGTGTCTGTGGATGGTCTGCATATAAACCTGACCTGGTGCACACCTCACCCTACAGACGGTCACTTGTGTGCAATGACAGCCACACAGTTCAGTAGCACTGCATACCTGGGCAGGGGTCTAGACACACGGTTGCCAAGTAAGGATGTTGTGTGTATGTGGATGGGTTGACATAAGGGTGCAGATTATACCTGTACCAGCAGGGCACTAGTCAATTTTGTATGACCTATAACTGTTGCACATACCTGTGGCATATGTGCAACTGTACACCACATATGTCATGGCCATGATGTCACCACACTGACATACCCTTGTGGAATATGACTGCAGACCATCCTCCTGCTGACACATGTACGCCTACAGCAAAAATGAATGACAGTATGGGGATAACAACTGGTTTTGCCAACAGCTGAGATGCATCATAGCTGCATGGCTACACTACCTGACATGTATGCATTACACATTACCCCTGACTACATTCTACACTGCAGTACATTGTGGCACACTATCACAGTCACCATGTGCATCAGAACCATGTTAGCCTGTCCCTGCATCGATGTTATGGATGACAGGGATGTGGCACAGGTATCATCATATGCACAGAGTGTGTGAAAGTCATCTTAGCTGCATGGCTACATTACCTGACATGTATGCAGTACACAATAACCCTGACTACATTCTACACTACAGTACATTGTGCCACTCTATCACTGTCACCGTGTGCATCAGAACCATTTTAGCCTGTTCGTGCATCAATGTTATGGATGACAGGGATATGGCACAGTTATCATCATATGCACAGGGTGTGTGAAAATCATCTTAACTGCATGGCTAGACTACGTGACATGTATGCAGTACACATTACCCCTGACTACATTCTACACTGTGGTACATTGCGGCAGTCCATTACAGTCACCATGTGCATCAGAACCATAGCAGCCTGTCCCTGCATCAATGTTATGGATGACAGGGATGTGGCATAGGTATCATCATATGCACAGGGTGTGTTGCAGGTGTGCCAGAGGCCAAGGGTTGTGCAAACATGTGTCACCATGTGTGTGGGTGAGGGGTGTGGTTCATTGATTGAGGCATGGTGATGTGGAGTGTATCGGTATGGGGTCGCCCTTGATGTGGTTGCATAGTGTGTGGGTATGCATGCACACAGTTCAGCCATGTGGCTGCCCCATATGGGTGATGTTAGACAGCTGCAGACCATACCTGGCAGAGTGTGCAGTTCACTGCCTCCGGACATGGACACGCTGACTGTGCCTGCCAGAGTTTCCATGGGCACAGGCAGGTACAGACCTTGAAGTGCTACTCTCCCCTGATGATGACATATGTTCGCTGGAACCATGACCTACCTGGGACTAGCCAGGGCCACATGCACAAGGCCTGCTGTGGTGTGGACAGCAGCCCCAGTAGTGTGCTGGCACAGGTACTGCCACTACGGGAGCGGCTGGGCATCCTGGCATGTCCATATTGACCGTCAGCTGCTGGTGTCCCAGGCCTATGTCCACACAGCTGTCGCACCACTCCCACCACACGTTCTAGCACAGACATACCATGGTCATGGGGGCCAACCATCTCACCCCACTATCTATCCATGACCTCGGCTTATTCACGGAAGGCACCAGCGAGTTCATGGAGGTTGCCACTTACAGCTGTGAAAGCAGACCTTTGCAGCCTCAGGCCCTGTCTGGTGTGCATTTTCATATGTGCCTGTGCCTCCAATATGGCCTGAAACATGCTCCTGGTGGTATCAGTTGTGGCGCCTCTGCCAGGGTCATGATGACCTGTGTTCCTCCCACGAGCACCACGGTACATCTGCCAAAGTGGTGGCCTTCCAGACATCTGGCTATGATGACTGCAACCCGATACAGATGGTATGGACACCACACTTTCCTGGTCATTGCCACCAAGCACCAACTGTCCCTCTGCTATGGTCACATGTGATAGAGTTTGTAGGGGCACTGTAACTGTGTGCGGCCTTGGGATGGCTAGGAGGATGATGAGACATGTTGGTGCAGTGTCAGCTTCTGACAACCCCACCTGTGCCTAACCTGTACCATCATCATCATCGGTGTCTGTAGGGACACCTACCTCAGTTTTCTGTGCAGGAGGGACCATGACCCACCTTGCCACCTGTGGTGGAAACAAATATACATGTTAAGACCTATACAGCATTGTATAATGGTACACACACTCACACACACTTACACTGACAGCCACCTTACTACCTCACTTTCCTGGGTTTACAGACAGTCCCACAGTCAGTTACATATGTTCCCCATCCTGCATGGTACTTGCTAATATACATGCATCACTACTGCCCATTAACATATCATTCCTCTCCATGCCAACACGTGTGGTTACAACACCTGACCTGATACTCCATCGCTTCCCTGACCTGGGTGGAGTAGATTGTACATGACTTCACTGCTGTCATCCTGTATTACCTTGTGTATGAGCAGTAATGGTGTACAAGGCCCCTATATGGTTGGGGCTGCTACATTCACTACATATGTCACACACCAGAGCCTCATACTACAGTCTTGCTCAGTCCATGCCACATCTGCTGCACAAGCAACCCATCATGTGGACAACAGTACTACATGGATACACTTACTGATGTGCTGTGGTAATTCCCCATTGCATTTGTAGTGCTGCATATGTGGGTAGCCAGTTACCTATCTGCTGCTGGCAATGTGATGTGTATACCTAGTATGTACTTCACCTCCCAATGCATGCTCCATTCTACAGACCTTGTTATGCTATCAGCTGTCCTGTGTTCACATACCTGATAGGTTGTCCTGGTGTCCCATGTCTCACTCCATGTACATCACAATCCCAAGGGGAACTACTGTCATGTGGTCAATCCCACTATCACCTGTGCTTACATGGACACACACACACACACACACACACACACACACACACACACACACACACACACACACACACACACACACACACACACACACACACACACACACACACACACACACACACACACACATACATTCACACACATCGGACATGCATCGTCCACACTCCAATAAATTGCACTTACAAACACAATCGAGACACACACACACACACACACACACACACACACACACACACACACACACACACACACACACACACACACCACACTCCTACATGTGGATTTGCACAACATTTGTACACACAGTCCTCCCATTACCCTTCTGTCTACATGCATTACATATGGTGCTCAACAGCATGCAGTGCAACTATAGTGACTTCATGCTAGTGGGAGTATACATGTGTGTGAGGTATGGGCTGTGTTGGTAGGTGATGGCCCTTCCACCTAACACTGCACCCATGTACAAAGTCTTACTGTAGACCTGTTCCGCACCCTGCCTTGTACAGTGCACCATACCTCGCAGGTGTAGAAATCATTGATGCATCTGTAGTACTGTGTCGGTTATGTCAGCTCCAGTGCTCACAGCCCCTATGTGTTATAACAACTCATACCTGGGATGATATGTGAACAGCTATCAGTTGTGGATGCCTGATGTCTTTGTTACAGATCACAACATCAGCAGTGCATGTATGACCAGTACATGACTATTACACTGACAACCAGCGGACCTTACCATGGCTGTGGGGGGTGCCTTACCCATGTCCCAGACCTCTGCATGGTTCCAAGGTCTACTCGTGTGCTCATCCCTTGGAGTGCACACACTGCTGTCATGAGTGCTGTGGGGTCAGGTTATGTCTGCAACATTTACTTAACCTGATTTTGTGTAGCTGCAGCCATGGTGGTGTTGAATCACACATGTCCCTACTGTAGGCTGTGTGTCCTGCCACACTTGACATACCTGTGGACACATTGCACATTGACAGGATGTTAGTTATCTTGCATGTGTCTGTTGTACCCTTCCAATACCATAGCATGGTCTCTACTGTGATGCAGTGCATTTCACAGCAACAAAACATGAACGTGTACAGCATGCAGTATGGGTAGGTGTTTTAGACATGTGCATGGGATATCCCATAGCTATTACATGCCCAGTTTATCATCATGCATGAACACAAACCATACTCACCGGCTACAGGCTGCTGCCATGGTGGTATCCTGGAGGGACCTACATAGGAGTGTGAGAAAGCTGATGTCAGTGGCCACAGCTGTGGCATTCATAAAAGGTGAGTGCACCATTACATTACATCAACAGTAGAATTACACAATATTACAGCTTATACACAACTGTTTATTACTACTATACAGCAGCAGACTATGTATATGAAATCTCAGATTTGCATGATGTACCTGTACAGATGCAGGTGCATACACAAGAGTGGATTAGCAATGTGCTCTGGGGCCTTACCTGCATGCTCCTCAGCTGGTGTGTCGTTGGCACCCACCTCCAAGATATGGCCTGCCAGGTGTTGATGTTGCAGGTGGCCAGGTGCCACAAGTCTGCTGAGAAGCTCCTCCACACGGATGAGGGGTGGATGGGCGGGTTGCCCCCCATTGTGAGGTGGTCCCCCCTTACAGCAGCTGCACGCCGACTTACATGGTGAAGCAGGTCGGTGCAATGATGCTACACCTGCTCATAGCTGCGGTTATGCAGTCCGACATCATTGACCCTGTGGACTAGCTCATTCCACAGGGAGGTCCTCTCCTGCTGGTCTTGCACTGCCCACCCAAACAGCAGTTCATAGTGCTGTACCAAGTGGTCGATAATGATCTCTGTCTCAGTGGCATTGTATGCAGGAAGACGACTATGTGATATGTTTCCTGGAAGACATAAAGATGGAAACAGTTCTGAGCCACTCATACAGCAGGATTACCATAGTTCTTAATACACATATCTGTCTCCCCCCACCATATCAACTACAACAAACCGTTCACAGACTGCAATTGTTATGTCAGCTGCTTACCTAACATTGGGACATATGTTGTATTGTACCAAGATTTGTGCTATGTGCATGTGCCACACTTTGTACTGTGCGTTTGTAGCCATGCTCCCTGTGGGGACACAACTTTGCTGGCCTGTTACAGACTTTTTCACCTCCATGCTATTGTCAGTGCCACTATATATATATATATATATATATATATATATATATATATATATATATATGTGTGTGTGTATAAATATACATCTATGTACATATATGTGTAGATATATGTTGTACATTGTTCATATACATATGTCTATGTGAGTGTCTGTGTATCTGTGCACATACATGTCACATTCTGTATCACACAGATATGTGGAGTGTATACAGACATCTGGTCCGCATTCTGTAACTGTCTTTCATTCACAGCTGCACTGTTCTGCCTTGCTGCAACACTGGCAGGTGCCACATATGAACACAGACTAACATTAGGGTGGTAAATATGGTGTGAGATTGCTAGTACGCCTATTACCCACCTATGGCATTTGTGCATGCTACATTATACATTAACATGACTGTCCTGCAAGTGTTGTACTCTGACACCCATGTGTCTGTCATGACGGCAGTACTTCCACCACCAGCTATTGTCCACACTAATATAACATACACAGATATTATGGCTGACATCTTTGTCATTCATTGCTGATATGCACAGTTGGTGGGTATGTCCCATTGCTTACAGGGACAGACAGTATTGTCCAGAGCAGTTGTTCAGTGCAACATAATTACAGGGACAACTACAGATGGCACATATCAATCATTCAACATCATATATCCTATTAATCTATACCACATACAGTTATGTTTTACATACCTTTTATTTTTGGATGGGTGTGATTCCTTCCTGGTTTTGGCTTGTAGGGTTTTGTTTCCCATTGTGTGTTAGTTTCGTTTTATCTTTTCTTTTTTATTCCCTCTCTCTCTGTCTCTCTCCCTCCCCAGTAGAGCAATTGAGTTTGTTCGAATGGATTGCAGCACGGCTTTTGTAGGTGATGCACATGATCAGATGATGGGCTCTGCACCAGTCAGTGTGCAACAGTTGCTGACTGTGTGCAGCCTGCCATGTAGTGATTCAGTTAACCATTGTCATGGCAACCCAGTACTATAAATTGTTTACTCATGTGGGCATTGTCCCTTCACCTTTCCAGTATGGAGAACATCCTTCCTGTATGTTGGCAGCAGTGTTACAGATGGCAGGTTGCAGTACCTATTACAGCAGGGCTTGCAGTCATGGGGCAACTACACAATTGTAAGAAATTCCAGACCTACAAACAGAGTGAGTAGTCTTGGTATGTGCATTGTATCATGCTGGTCTTACAGTGTTTGCATGTACATAGTAGTTTAGGATGGAATGCAGTCTGTCTGCATAGCTCTCAACAGTGGGCCTATCCACATGATGGCCAGTGGATTGTCTGTTTGCTTTTGCCTGTGCACCACATAGGTCATTTCCTAGATATATCCCTGGCAATCTGTCTATTGCATGCTATCAGTACATGGCTACTTCCATTTATGTTCCTGATGTGTTATTCCTGCATAAGCTCATGGCTAATATAGCTTTTACAATATGGGGATCAACACAAGTTTAAATTTATTATTTTGGATCAGGTGGACATCATGATGAATGGTGGTAATGTAAAGGCTATGTTAGCCATGAAAGAGAGTAAATGGCAAATATTAACAGATGCCACTAGGTTTCCAGGGATCAATGATTATATTAGTATAAAACCATTTTTATGCTTGGCATAAGAATTTTTTATAGAAGTCTTTTACAGAAGTTTATATTGCATTCAACAAGTAAATTTTTTAAAATTTTTTATGTTATTTATATATTTATATATCAATTATCTATGATAGTATATAGTTTTCTATTATTCACCATTAGTTAGGTACATAAGCGTAAAAGTCGTATATTAGTTTTTAGTTGATTCTTGTACTCATATACATTCATTTATATTATTTGGTATTCTGAGTACCAATTTTGTATCTGTATTTGTTTTGTTTGTGTCTGAGTATTGGGTATATGTGAAGCACAGCACACTTTATTATTATTGTTGTTGAGTTTTCATTGAATATTGTTGTTAGAGAATATCTTTTTAAAAAAATTTTCAAACAGTTTTTGGCGCCAAAACAGCGTGTATATAGACTGACAATGTAAAAAAGATGGCAGTTCTGAAGAAGTCTGCATTTAGTCAGATGAAAGCGCTTAACTGTTAACTGTTACATCTTCATTTGTGATTTCAATTGGGTTTTGTCAATAAATTGTCACCTGTTCAAGCCGAGGAGTTGCTGTGCCATCCTGTACCGTATTGTTGGAATTACATTGTTGCTACTTTGAGTATTTCATTCATTCCTGCATAAGGGTATGTTGCAACGAATCCTGTAACACCAGCAATTTGCAGGATGTGTAACAGCAATATTACGTGTATGGCCCTGTGTTCCTGCCTCTGTCCTCCACATATATGGCTGGTTTTGTCCTGCTGTGATACGATTAGTAGTTGTTTGGTATTGGCCTATCATTATTTACTGCTAGCATTCCTGCTATCATCCCAGTCATATCGTGGACTCCCACAACAATTGTCGGTCAAGGTCCATACATGTGACAGATACATAGACATTAGCACAGGTAAAAAATGTCCCCTAGGCCTTGACTACAGAGTGCAACTGGAGGCTGCTGAACTACATCTGTTATTGTTTATTGTTAACAAAAGAAAATGTAGCGAACCAAATTCACCAAACTCCAGAAAAAAGGAGGCGGAAGACTCGTGTTTGTGTTGTGTGGATTGTCATCCTTATATTAAAAACTGAGGTGGTTTTTGCAGTCGAGTCTTCCGCCTCCTTTTTTCTGGAGATTGTTTATTGTTACCTATCTTGATGGCAAACCTTTGTCGACAGTTGTACGGACTGACGGGCTTGGGCTGGACAGCATAGTATGTTATATATCCGCACTGTCTGCATCTACTGTTTTCTGTGGGCCTTGCATTCCTCAGTGATTAAATAAGTCCAGATATATGTGCTGCAAGTAATGGCATACATTATTGTAAAATACACCATTAAAGGTTGTCTTTGTATACATACCTGTGTGTCGTCTCATTTCCTTTGAATAGAGAGTGGGTATATATGTAATGTAGTACTCCTGTTCAAGTATGAATGTCATTTATTAGGTTATACAGCAAAATGATGGTGATATAGTGATTTCACATGGGAAATAGAATGTGCTGCAGTGGGACTCGAACCGGGAATGTGTGAGTATTAGGTGGACGCTCTACCCACTTCACTATTACAGTTCTGCTTAAGTTGCATATTTCTATCTTAATGTCATACCCATGCTCCCTTTCCCTGGCCCCCCAGCTCCACATACACAGCATCCATCCATTCTCCAGTTGCTAGCCCTGTCATACCACACCTCCACACATTTCCCTCTCTGCACTTCTCGGTACTCCTCCATTTTACTGTCTTGACACAACCTTCTCTAGACTCTTCATCTGTTTAGTCCACATATGTTCAAGCCTTCCCTTGATCCTCCTCTGATACTAGTGGAAACATCATTTTCACCCACAAAGTCTGTTTTTTCCTGCCAGGGATGGACCTGTTGTTGTGTCACAAATAGACTTTGCTGGTCTACACTGTTTCTCCCACTGGTAGCATCCTGCCAGGGGTTTGAGAAGCAGCGGTTTGCTCACACACCAGACCAGCCTCATCTCCCACTACTTCGAATGAAGCACGCCCCCACAGCGTGCCCCGTTTTCAATTCCTCTCTTCAGTATTATACAAGACTACTGTTCTCACAGTATGTGTATACAGGCACTGTTCATTGATACTCATAGACTGCTCAGAATACTGTGATTGCGCAATGTGCATATCTTTGCTGGTATTAATCTACATACTTACATATATTTCCTATACTGTTGACTGACTTTGCCAGATGATATGCTTGTGATAACAGCAGCTGATTGTATATCTGACATGCCTTTGTGGTAACTCACTTGGATTATAGTGTGCAGGGGGGGTTGGGAACCTGGGAGTGCTGATTATGTTGTTACTGGCCACGATGAGGACTGTGGGTAACAGTGTGCCTAAGGCACTGCAGAGGAAGAGTAGGCGGGTATGCAGTGGTGTGCATGAGGCTCAGACTTGCTGACCTCTGGTTACGGCATCTTACACTGGGTTGGCATCCACATTGCTTAACCAGTGTGGGCATAGCTTACTGCCGCCCAGACAGGCGTACTCCCACTTGCTGCCGAATACCCCTGCGCTACTTCATGAACATGTCAGTATTATACATGCTTAAGTCAGGTGTACATGTCAGGTATGACTGCTCACAAAGGTCAGTGTAAGGTGGAGTGGATTCCAGTTTAGCAGTTCTGGATTCGTTACACTCAGGTATTCGGGTTAGGTTTAGTTATGCCATACCTGTATTATAGAGTAGATGTGAATAGTGAAGGTGTAGGTGGGTAGGTGGAGGGGGGGGACATTTTAACTGTATAGTAGGCCGTTCGACTGACTGGTGGGGGAGCAGTAGTGCAGGTTTGCAGGGTATTGGGATATGTATGCGAGGCAGGACAGGAGGTGTTGGTGTCAGTAGTTAGTGTAGGAGTATAGAGGGTTGAATGAGATAGTGAAAAGTTATTGGAAACAGATTAGAAAAGAGGTGCTCTCCTTGTCAGATATGGAACTTTGTGTTTCATATCAAAGGGGATGCAGTCTAAAAGATTTTCTAGTACGAGGAAGGTATAGAAGACCAGTGCAAAGGTTAGGAGACACTGTTATTAAGAAGGGGACTTTTCCTTGCGGAAAATGTTCAGTCTGCCAGTATATAATAAATGAGGCAGAAAAAATAGGAGATAAGAGTTTTAATACCTTGGGTGTTTATTCTTGCTCGAGTAGAGGTGTAATTTATTTGATTAAGTGTTCATGTGGAAAAAATTATATAGGGGAGACCAAAAGAAGTTTTGCAGAGAGAATAAAAGAACATATGAGGGATGTGAGAAATAAAAAAATGTCGAGTCCAGTAGCAGAACATTTTCATTTGACACATGGGGGGGACATAAAGGATATGAAGGTTACAGTTTTAGAACAAATAAAACATCAGTATGGCAATGATGATTTGTTGAAATATGTTCTGAGGAAAAAGGAAGCCATTCTTATTTATGAAATATGAAACTTTACAGCCCAAAGGGCTTAACAAGGAGTGTAATTTGCAAGGTTTTATATATTGATTGTTTTATTGGCAGCTTTGAGCTGTTTTATTAAATTGTATAATTGATTTATTGAAATGTTAACTGTCTTGGATATATATTGTGGGGTTTTAGAGGGTTACTCTGTAAAGGCAATAGCCGAGGCGCTAGAGACTTAGAGTTTTTATAATAAAATCCATTTTTGTGGAAAGTAGAGCTGTTTTTCACTGGTTTTGTTCTGTGGTTGCAATAGCAAGGAGGGTTAGTTGGGGGGTTGGACTTTGCCAGGTGGTGAGCAGGTGGTGATCCAAGTATGCTTGTCTTTTCCCTATATGTGTTATTTACATGTGTCGACTGGGACAGCTGCGGTAATAGATCTGGGTTGGGGGTTCCAGGTTCTGCCAATATAGTTGTGTGGAGGGTGTTACCTATTTGTGACTGCGAACATTACTATGAATGCAACAGGGGTCGATAGGTAAGTGGGGTTATTGGGCCACACAGAGGTCTGAGAGTAGGGGACATGTCCAGGGATGTGCAGGATGGCAGACGGGAAGGCCCACAGCTGGCCATTTCTTCTACAGCGACAGCTGTGTATATACCTTGCATTTGGGGATAGGTCTGGACACTCACACCCCTAGGTGAGGGTGAGGACAGCAATAATACCTTGTGATGCCAATTAGTTTGGCTTGCATGCCTACAGTGGGGTGTTGTGACCATGTGTTCTTTGGTGTCATTTAGTGGGTTTGCAACAACACATCAGGTTATACCATCCTTTGCCACGTAAACTAGACATTGCTGCTGTGGGACTCGTATCAGGCGTGGCTGCTCATTAGATGTCGGCTCTGCCCAATGCAAAATATTGCTTACATCCCTGGGGCGGTCCACATAGAACTGCTCCAGCCAACACCTGCAAGCTTAGGCCCATAATTACATACCCATCTTTCCCCACAAGGGCACCTCCTCTTTGGCACTGTTCCTTACTCCAGGTGCAGGTCGGGTCTGAACATACCAGTACACACTGCCCACTCTCCACTTCTCAGGACCCATCACATACATTGTCGCGCCCCATGGGTTATCAGGCTTCAACAACCTTGTAGTCCGGGTACATGCGTGCCCTGCCATAGGTTATCTGTGTAATGGCTGGTAGGTTGAATAGCCATAAAATTTTTGGCTTGTCCCACAAGGGACATTCTTTTCTTTGTTTCATGATTAGACTTGATGGGTATCTCCCACTGGTAATATCCTGCCTGTAGTCTGGGAAGCGATGGTTTGTTTACTTTTATTGTGTGTTTGTATGTTTCACCTGTCTAGCTGGGGGGAGGGTTGATGCTACGTGTTACATGTTTATTGATTGGGCCCCTCACCCCCATTGGCACAGCCTGTGAACATACGTAATCCTTAACAGCTGTATCATATCCTAGCTATATATCTGTGTATATTTACACACACATCATATATCTGTGTATATTTCCACACACACACACAAGCACACACACACACACACATATATATATATATATATATATATATATATATATATATATATATATATATATATATATATATATATATATATCTATATGTATGTGTATATATATATATATATATATATATATATATATATATATATATATATATATATATATATATATATATATATATATATATATATATATATATATATATAAAACGACATGTGGATGCATGGGTGGCTGCATATGTATATATCTATATGTGGGTATTTATATATGTCTGTCTATGTATGTATACATTTGTACTACAGAGAGGGAGGGTATATCTCCATGTAATTATGGGTATATATGCACACATATACCTCTACATATTTAGCTACATATCCTGTCATGTTACATGTTATTGCTGGGTACTGTTTCGTGTGCATACCAGTCAACCTTGTATGCCATGTATGCTTTGCGATGCCTACACCTAAACCTGTTAATGTACACAGAGTCACACATGAAATCTATTGCTAGTACCAGGTAATCATTTGTCCCATTCGGGACAGCCCGAACATTGGGTATACAACTTTCGTCTACACCAAGAGTTACATAGGTACCCATGGCTATGTGCATGGATTACAGCATGTGCCAGACCTAGGATACTTGGTTCAAGATAACATAAGGGATGGGTCCCTGGGAGGGAGTATGGAGGGGGTGCAATGTGTAGTGGTGTGGTAGCTATGGGTTGGTAACCAAGGTTAAGATGGTGGCTGCGTGCGTGCAGCGGGAGAGGGAAGTGGAACTGTGGGTAATGCATGTATGGCTCGTGGATGGCCTTGTTTGGATGAGCCTGTACTGCTTGGGCTGCGTAGTGGATAGGGGAGAGGAGGATGTGATGTCAACATGTGGAACATGACCGAGGACTAATTTAAATACCTATTTCATTGACACACATACATTACATTGAGCTTGGTAGTGTTTTGCAGGGCGGTCATGTTTATCTGGGTGGGGGGGTATGCCGATTCATATGTGACGTATATTGTTTGGGACCTATCAAGGCCTTTCACAGTGCATGTGGACATGTATGTGTCTGGTAATCTACCATTGCTATCTACAGATGTCTGGCCATATATACCTCTGTTAGCGTATATATTTGCTTACATATTTCTAACTATGTCCGTATATACCTATGGGGACATTCCTCTGCGTACATATGTGTAACTTGCTGTGTATATGAGGATGTATGGATGTTGACATATATATATATATATATATATATATATATATATATATATATATATATATAGTTGTCATTTGCATGTATATCTGTTCATATATTTGTATATGTATGTGTGTATATATATATATATATATATATATATATATATATATATATATATATATATATATGTGGATAGTGTTTTCATATATATATATATATATATATATATATATATATATATATATATATATATATATATATATATATATATATGACTACATCTATAAATATGTTGTATCCATTTAGATAGTAATATATTTGCACACAGACATCCATCTAGCTGTAGGTCTACATTCTCTGTGCTGTTGCATGACTGGACTGGATGATATGTTTCTGACAACATCAAATTTATTCATATATGTCATAGCTTAGTGGTAAGTCCTTTTGTCTATTGTGTTCAGGGTCCTTGGTTCGAGCCTTGCAGGAGCTGTTTATTTTGTTGCTGGGCAGAACATGGGCCGTTGGGTACTGAGTGATTACGACACATTAAAGCGGTTGTACGCAGGTGTGCGCAGGTTTGCGCAGAGCTAAGCACAGCTACCCTCCGGTTACAGTTTCTAACACTCAGTTAGCTTCTACTTTGCTTAATCTGTGTTGGTAATGCTTACCCCCACAAAAACACACTTACACACGCTTACTAGTGCTTATATATGCTTACTACTGCTTATTTGTGCTTACACCCGCTTACTAGTGCCTTATTAATACAGTCGTCCAGTTCATATTTAATGTTATTTAGTAGGTTATACAGGAAATATATGAGAAAAAAAATGTCCATATACAGATTTTATATGGAGAATAGTATGTGCTGCAGTGGGACTCAATCCGGGAATGCTTGCCGGTTAGGCAGACGCCCTGCCCACTACACTATTGCTGTGCTGTTTCATTTGCATATATCTTCCTTGTTATCCTCTTCAACCTTTTCAGCTGCTTTAACCATAGCTAAGCAATGGGCACTCCCACGCACCTACGGTTAGCTGTACTCGGATTTACGATAAATATGACAGGTTTTCTTCAGTTTATTTATATGTACTGTTGCTGTTGTACACATGGGGGACTGTTGGTGGGGATATGCAGACACCTATGAGTGGCCTCGCTCATTTATTTTCACTTTCTGCTGCTCTACTTTGCAGGGGAGTGTTTATTCTGAGTGCTCTGCTCTCAGACATGCCCCCTGCACTCATACACTCTCTGTGTATGCCTAGGAGGTCGAGCAGCGTGCCTTCATTAATATGCATGTGGTGCTGCTGTCCTGCTCCTAAGCAGCCACTTCCATGCAGGACTAGACTAGTTCTGCACTGATTAGTAAATCCTAGGGACAGTCTTAAAATTAAGAAGGATAATATGGAATAAAAGATATGCATAAATGGAAGGTTTAAGTCCTGTCATTGTATAGATTAAACATTATGACAGTTATGCCTCACAAGTAAGATTCTATAGAACAATAAAATGCTATTTTTACAACATCCATAAAAAAAGTTGTGTCTCATTGTCTATAAAATGTTACTGAATTTTTGTATATTAATTTTCCATGCCAGAGTAGTATAACTACATCCACCTTATTACTAACAGAGCAAATCAAAAACTCACACCCAAACTAGAAGTTTAAAAATAGCAGATTTAAACTTGTCATTTGCTGCCATATTAGAGGAAGACTGTGGTACAGTTGAAAGCGCTAAACCTTCTACATTTGTTCTGTGTTTGTGAAGGAATAAACTATTATTTGCATCCTTGGTGTGCGAGCAGTATATTCAACTACAGCACATCCAGGTGTGGTTATTATATTAGATAACTAATAAAAGTTCAAATAAGACAAGCTGCTGACATTTATAATTAATGTAGACATATATGATTATTCACATAAACAAATCCAATAGAACTAGATTGTGAGACAAAGCAGCAACAATATCTGATAAATACCCAATGATTTAGATAGGTGAAATTCACAGAATAAATGTTAATTTTTTTCTGCAATAAGATTCAGTACAGCTAGCCATAAAATAAATGTTACATTTAATCAAAATATATTTAACACCTTAGTGGTACTAATTTTGAATTAGTGCATGTTTAAATATTGAATTTGGTGATTTACAAAATAACTACTATGACTCCCACATAAAAAAGGACCTAAGTGCTGCAAGATCATTTCCCCCCCCCTTCCATTGTAAGTTGTTAAACTAATAAAGTAAAAATGAGATAACACTTCTCAAAGAACTGGCTAAATATTAATAAACGTTATGCAGTACTTACATTTCTTATTTAAAATGCATCTTCAAATTTTATTTAAATAAAAAATAGAATGAAGAGTCAGTTTTAACTTTCTGTTTTGTTTCTTGTATGTTTCCTGCTTCCTTGTGGTCAAAGGTTGCACATCACTTCCTGGTTACCTCACAAAATGTTCATTTTGAAAATGAAGTGCTGAAGGGACATGCAGAAGCTTGAGCATGCTGGAAAACTAAACAAAACACTTCAATGTTGAATTGGTGGGATAATAAGCTAAAAAGTATAATCTTTTAAACTCACAAGGCTCATACACACATACAACAAGCCGCAGATATGTCTCCTTTTCTTCTACTTTACTCTCCTCCCTTAGCCATTTAACAAGATAACAAAAGACAACTTCAAGTACATTAATTATTACAATAGTTCAAATGAAAGTAAAAGCATGTAGTAATATGAGCTATAACAGGAAACCATTCATACAGTGGAATTAAATGCGATTTTTATGAATAGATTAAATTAAAATAGAATAGATTATATTGAAATACTGCATTGGAAATATTTGTATTTCACATTACACATATACGTTCCCTTGCTAACTCATATCAACCCCAGACCAAAACTAATACTATTTATATGCTTTTTTTGTTATATTATTAAAGGAAAGGAAAGGGAGAAAAAAGCAAGAAAAGAAATGGGAAACAATTATAACTGTTTATATACTTTTTCTTTATATTCAATTATGTTTAGGTTAGATAATCTTATGTTAAGTACATAAGCCTATCTTGTTAAAATGTTAAGAAAGTTACAGTTTCTAGGAAACAGATGCGTATAAACTAGTTTACTGAAAAAACATGAAAAATCTTACCTTTGGATGCAAATCATTCTAGAAATATTCACACAGCAACCTGTTTGGACAATTAAGTCAAGTTACTACTAAGTAAATTATTTGTCTCTTAGCTTTTTTATTTTCTTTAACTGTCCAGTCACTCCATGCAGCTTGTCTTTTCAGATACAGTTAAGTCCATAACTTCAGCACAGTTCAGAAGATTATTCTTTTGGATGAAGGAAACAGCTTCTTCCAAAATGTCAAAAGTTATTTCTTCCCTTAGGCAGAAATAACCTTAGTTTTCCAACAAAGATCAAGTGAGTTTTGATTCTGGCTCTTTTAAGAGATTTTAGTAGAGGTATACAGGATACCACCAGTGAGGAGCAATCATTGTCAAATCTTATCACAGAGTCACCAAGTTTTAAAGGAGAAGCAGACCAAGCTGTTTTCAAAACTAAGTCTTTGTCTTGGCTAGAGACACGATGTGAAGGTTTTTTGTTTGAAGCCAATGCGACCAGAGATCTATGAGCCCTTTCTATTCCATAAGACAAGGCTTCAGGAAGATTCAATATCTTAAGGATCCAAGAAGAAAGGAAATGTACTGTGTTTTTGCCCTCTATTTGCTCAGGGACCCCATAGATTTGGATGTTGTTTCTTCTTGCCCGGTTTTCTGAGTCATCAATTTTCTCCATAAATATATTATTTTGTTGAATGATAAAGTCAGTATTATGCTCTCTTCTGCTAATTTGCGGTCTATGTCAGTAACTAAATCTTCTATAGCTGAAATCTGAGCTTTCTGTTGTTTAATAACATCTTTGATTATTTCAATCTGTTTAGCACAGTCCTCTTTTATTTTATCCATTTTAGAGTCTAATTTATCTATTTATAAAGAAAGATCTTGAATACTACTGAGAACTGATTGCAGGCCCTTCTTTGCTGAGTTGTATTGTCAAGCTATCTTGGAATGATTAATCTTCCTTCAATATATCCTTGACTTGGATTTTTGACAGTAAAGCATTTAAAAAATGTGTATTTTTTTCATCAAAATGGCCCACAAAGTTTACAGAATAAAAAGTCAGCTTTTTTAGATGATTTTTGATGAAAATGATAAAGTAATCCTGTCAGAAATATATTATTGAAGCAGAGCAATATTCCTGTGCTTCTGCTTGCCATCTTTGTCATGCACTATACTACTTTAATTGTTGACTACTTTAATACTTTTCATATTCAACAATATAAAACACCTATTTCCTTTGCCATTATAAGGTAATGTTTATCTGTATGCTTGCTGTGTCTCTTTGCTGGCAAGAAAGGTAGTTCACACAATATGGCAATAGTATGTGAGACATGGCGTAATGCGTTTGCCCATATATACATACATAGCAACACAGTGTCAGAGAATGGCCATGTCACTAAACAGTACAGGCAGAAGGCCGATACATTATTCAGAGAAAAAACAGTATATCATTGTATCAGACAACAAAAATCAAATAGGATGTACTACCTGCACATGTGAGCTGCATTTCATGAGCATAAGCACAACCACAATGAGGAAGCCCCACTGTATCAAGAAATGCCAACTGAAACTGTGGAAGACTGCAGTTAGAGGATCCATAGTAGATGATAACTAACATATGCCTATGTAAACAGAGCTAAGAATTATGGTCTCAGTACAGTATTGTGTGTCTCAGGAAACACACTTACAGATCATGGTAGTCATGGTAGCAATACAATAATGTGTGCCTGTAGAAACTGATCTAGGGATCAAGTTATAAGTGCAGTGATGTGCGTCTGAGAAAACTAACGTATTGGGATGCAAACACATATATAATTACATTCTCCCATATTGTACTCCATTTGAACATGTACCATTAGCATTATATAACAGTAACAAAATTATATCCAAATTGCATCTCCGTACAGCTGTACTGTAGAATGCAACCTAGCAAATTGCACTGATCTCAGTACAGCTCTACTGCAGAATGCAGCCTAGCAGCACTCCATAATTGGCGATGGCAGCCTCAGAGAAAGATCCAATATGTCATGTAGAAAGACAGTTTAGAGTACAAAAATGTAAAATGAGTACAACTTAGTTTTCTCTGTTTTCCAGTTTGGTCTGCAATGTCTTGAATAATACTCTAGATGTACAAGGCATCAGTGTCCCCTTATATGCAATGCAGTAATGCCCAATATGTAAAGCAGTGTGGGCATGTACTTTACTATCACTGTCTTGAAGATACAATGTTTCCCTACATTGTGCCTTGCCATTAAGATGTCTTAAATCCCTATATCACCTTCTGCACTCTTGTTAAGTAAGTCCACAAGGATAAATTGTCTGGATAAAAGTGTTCAGCTGTCTAATTTCCTACTAACTAGAAGGCTGCCTAGAAATGCATTTATTAATTTATTTGTCTTTGTTGACTGGGAATATCTAACTGAGTAGAACCCATTTTCAGTGGACATCTGGTGAGAAACTCTACATCACAATACATGTAGATAAGCAAATGAATTCCAGAAAGAAATGTAGGGTGGCATGAATTACAATAATTCTCGATGTCTGTATTCTGCCGTTGTATAACATACACTGCTGCATTGTTCCATTTAATACTAAAATTATCTAACTCCCACATGCATCAGGAATGCAAAAGGAATGTAGGGCACATATTGATACTGTGCTGTAGATGCATAATGTTATAAAGGGAAGAAATCTCTAAGCACCTTGTTTGTATCCAAAGATCTGATGATTAGTAGTGTATTAGTATGCATACAGCTGAGACATTCAGTGTTTCTGACTGTAATTGGTGTTGGGGTTGCTATCCATGCCATGGATCTTTCACAGTGGACCCTGCCATGGATCTTTCACAGTGGACCTAGTATCACTTAATGTAGCCCCATTTAAAAAATATGAACACTTAGACACAGTGCATTTTAATAAGAAGAGCTAAGCTTACAATTAATGAATCCCTGTTTGAATTAGCTTGTCAGCTCTGAATGTGTTGCTTCTGAGTGATCATGTTTTACCTGTTAGAACATTGCCTGCATATTTTGTTCTTTATTAATGCCAAAGCCACACTTACTAGAATATACATTTTTACTCATCTAGTAATAAGATAATCTATCCAGACAGAAATGCCTCTTTCTGGAATTACCTTACTGAACTGGGAAGTGTAAGTCACCTTCAAATGCTGACAGAAATAAACATGGGACAACAAAAAGGCTTTGGCATGCCTGCACAAGACAGGAGCTTAATTTCATCACTCTCAACTGGGAATTTTAAATCTTATTTTTCTTTGAGAAATTAATATGCAGGTGTGAGGAAATCAAAAAAATATACACTTATTATAGCAATACTTGGCTGTTTTATAACATTTTAAAAACAAGAATGGATAATAAAATGGACAAAGTCTTAGAAAAAAAGAGAAAAAAATAAAGAAGGGCTGTCCTGTAAGATAATGGGAATGAAATGTTGCCTGCAGGAAGTGAAGCACAAATGGCAGCCTCAAGACTCTGCAGACATTTTGAGAAAAGCAAGGTATGAACTGACTTCAAAGAGAGAGAGAAATAAAGATAGAGCAGGACTGAAATGTAGAGCCCAGGATAAGCAGGATTTCAGCTAGGGAGGTTTTATATGTATGTTAGAAGGACATTGTTAACTTAGATGTTTAAAGGTCTTCCTCCGGCTCTCTGTTTTTGCATTCATTCTATTTCCTGCATACCTACTGCAGTCCTGCACACCATACCTTCAAGCTACCATTGGTTGATGTGTCCAGAGGTGTTGCTAGAGCTGATAAAAGACTTGTAGACATCCATATTTGCAGAGGTACATCTGTCTCTCCATCCCATAGTTCACTATTAATATAATAACGTAGAAGCATGTAAATGTATAGCATGCTGTGCATTTAAGTTCAGCCTTTGATCTATATATGCATCTAAGACTTAGCAGCTAGAGATTTACACAGCGGATGACACATCAGCTGTTACAATCTGAAAATTATAATGCTTGTCTCCAAGCAACTGAATGGATGCATCAATATGAGTAAAAAAATGTTTGTGTCATGGACTGCAAGGGGTTGTAGTGATCCTTCACAGATTACATAGGCACTGTATGGAAGAATTCAGTGAGACAAATTAAAGGAATAATCTATTAACTGCCCTAATAATGAAACACCGTGTCCACTGCCCACATTATTCTACATCTTTGAGTGAGAATGTTTTACAAAGGAAGACAAGCTGGTCTTAGCTGTTCTGAATCAGCATAAAGTAATGGGGGAAGGGGCATCTGGTGAGAAAGATGGAAAAGCCCCACACTCATTTGAGAGAATGCCACTCTGACAAATTGTAAAGCTCTTCTCCAATGGAAATAAATGGCATTGACAAGTCAGTAAACATATGTGCACAGAAAACACACACACACACACACACACACACACACACACACACACACACACACACACACACACACACACACACAATTACACTGCTAATTTTTTTTCACAATGGTTAATTCACATGAATGACAAACCAAAAAGAGAGCATGGCAAGCTCAAAAAGGAACTTGTTTGCATATTATTTTTGCCACCAGTCACATAATCCTTTATTATTCAAATGAGGGAATTTTAAACAGGTGGAATGGCATAGAAACCCTGTAAGCAATACAGGTCAAATTACTGACTCACAAGGAATGTACATGGGACTACTTTAAGAAAGCAAGTTGTGGTAGGAAAGTATAGAATCCTGACAATGTGTTCTACAAATAAGGTAAAAGCCAGATTTTCATGCATGGTTAAGTGATCCAATCCATGTGGAATGCAGATCTCCATTTAAAAGAATGGGAAATGTATGTAAAGGAAGATATACTACAAATATGTTCAGGGGTATCTTTTAAGACTATATACATTTTATAAGCTCTCTTTTTGTCTGTAGATGTAATCTGCTATACATCTCATTAAGTAAATAATTGTTTCTTGATTCTCACATGACTCCCATTTCTCTAAATATTAGATAAATTACCAGAATAACATTGTTTAATAAATAACATCAAATTCATAGGTAGTAAGTGCATGCCCACACTGATTGACATAGTTTACTACTAGTTTCCCTTTATAGCTATGAGAGACCAACTCAAGGAACTCATTGGCTATTTTTGTCAGGCAGATTTAAAGAAAGGTGAAAATATACCTATAATGTCTATAATGGGTCTTGTTGTATGAGTATACTGGGCTTGAGAAAGAGTGAACACACTGCAACTAGGATAATGTCCTGATAAAATAGGGTGTAAGAAGAAGGGTAGGGTGCTGATGCTAAGACTGGTAAAGCAGATCATTAGGATGGCAGGAGACGGTGAGAAACATAGGTAAAGAATAATTTGTATGCTACCAATGTGACAGGAGTTAGGGAAGGAAAGGACTAAGAGAAATTAGGAGACCGTCAAGAAAAATGAGAGATGTAATTTTGAAGGAAGACTTGCCTTAAAGCAAAACTTGGTGGACTACCTATGGTTTTGCAGCTGTCTAGAACCAGTGAACTTCATGAACTGCAAAGGGGTGGGGGTTGCTACTGCTTTTTACAATACATTAAGATGCTATGAATGCAGCTTTGGTAGGGCACTTACCAGGGGTCAGAGGTAGAAGCTTGGGAGAGGGAAAAGAAGAGTTAAAGTGACTGATGTAAAATGTGAGTGTGTGTTGGGGTAGATATCCCCTTTATGAAGGAAAATATAATTAGCAGACTAAGCATGGTAAGCGCCAAGATAGTTGTGTAACAGAAAGACTAAATTACCATTCAAAGAGACTGGCTACCTAAGGAGAATGGGCTAATGCCATACAAGAAGTAGATGGCTATAAATGGAGCAAGCACAACAATCTTATTGAGGAAAGAATGGCATTTTCTGGTACAGGAGGAAAAGAACTGTGGAAAGATTAGAAGGTTTTTTTGTAAGAAAAGCACACATAGGGAAAAAATGATTGTAGGATCTTTCTGTGGCTCAAGGGGGATGAGTATGGGTTTTTCAAACAATTTATCAAGAACTAACCAATGGATAAGGCAACAGTGAGAGGAAATAATGTTTGATTGAAAAGTGGGTTTATTATACAGGATGGTGGAATCTTACATGTCCAACCAGAAATAATATTAAGGAGGGAAAAGCAATACATGAGTCTGGTGTCCATTTGGAGGAACAGGAGAGAGAAGAATAAATATATTTTCAAGAGACCATATAAAACAGACTAACAAGCTGTACTAAGTGTGGGTAGAAAGTGTTAATAGAGGAGAGAGATCTCTAAGGCCAATGACATATGGATATAAGGTACTGAGGATGACAAAGCAGCTAGAGAACATGGGAATGAAACCCTTGGAGATGTTAAGGACCTTTGGAACTAAACTACCTAGAAGGAAATTTTAGGACAGTACTGTGAGATAATAGTTGTAGAGTGGTGGTACATAGATAAGGTGGGGTGGCATAAAAATGAATTGTGGAGGCAGGATTATGCATGAGATCATAAGACACATCAAAATAAAAGTTGGATATAACAAAAAAATCCCCAGCAGAATCAAAGTTACTGACATGTAAATTAAATGGCTAGTGGGAGGACTGACTGAGAGGTTGAAACAGGGAACACAATGAACTGCATTGAGAAAATATTGGGCAGATAGGTGGATGTCTTTCTGAACCCATGTTCATCCAGCAACTAAGCCATGAAGCAGAGCTACCAAAGGAAAGAAAACAACTCTATAAATGAGATGTACTAGAATGAAGAATAATCACCTTAGAGGACTGGGGAAGGGAAACTGGAAATGGCAAAACTAATGTGGCAGTAAACTTGAAAGGCACATGTTCCAAATGAATTCTCAGCAGAACTACAAAGAATGGCTGAGTTAGAATCAATGCACCTTTTTGTACAGTAGATAACAAGTGAATGTCTGATGAGGGTAGTCCACCTTTGAGGATTGACTCAATTGTTCTGATATCGTCTTAAAGAACAGAGGGACTTGAAGACCCATTAAATTATTACCCATTCATCTATCTACAACTCCTCTTCCTACCTCATTTCATTAATATTAAAATATTTTTCAGAATTTTAACAAACAGATTAGACAGTATTTCCAGATCTTATCATGTGGATCAGGTGAGTTTTATAAAGTCTTCATTTTTATCTGATCAGTCATGCTTGCTTTTAGAATTTCATAAGTGGGTTGTATTGAAAGGTCTGCTAAGGGTATGGCTAGCTTTATTTGATAATAAAAAGGTATTTTATAATGACATAATGTTGAAAGATGTACAGAAGGTGAAATTTAATTGGTTGGGTGATGATGATATGTGATTTACCAGCATTCTTCACTGCAAAGAATGGCAGAATGTGAAAAGTGGTATAGGTTGACAGAGTAAACAGACAAGGATGCCCAGCCATGCCACTACTTTTATTCTGTAAATAGAAGTGCTAGCAGAGTAAGTAGGAAAAGTATTGCAAGAAAAGAAAGAAAATGAGAAAGGAATTAGATAGGTATGTTTTGACAGACTGAGACATATTTCTGCTGTCCATTTAAGAGAACACCTATTGAACAGTGGCTGGTGTGTCATGATGCTCTGGGACTGCAATCAATGTTTCAAATTCATTTAAAGAGATCTATAGCTAGAAGTGATCTGATTCTGGCAATGGTTACTGTAATGGCAATTTACTTAAGCATGAAAGTGTACCCTTTTCAAGACAAGACAGAGGTAAATGGCAGTGTGTGCTTGAGAAAGTTTGTCATATGTTGAGTACAGTTTTGCTATCACCTACACAAAATAGTAGTATAATGCAGAAGAAGCCAACAATATAAATAACATCAAGAATATTAATATATATTATTATTATTATTATTATTATTATTATTATTATTATTATTATTATTATTATTATTATTATCGTTGTTGTTATTAATATTTATTGTTTGGTACTAAGAATATCATGAAGATATGATTAATTTGCATGGAAAGTAAAGTTGTGCTCTATAGCTATATAGATATTGTGGGCAGCTACAGACATAGGTGGGTGCTGTATACCAGATCATTGAGTGTATGATGTAGATGCCAATATGGTTCAGCAATTGATGGTGAGGAAGGGAAAATCACCTTGAGAGCAACACTAGAAAACAAAAGTTAATGAAGAGGATAACAACAACTTTGAAATATGTTCTAACAAAATGGGGACATGGATAAGATTAGAATAATATTATGAAAGCTCAATTTTTAAGATAAATATATATTACAGGCCAGTTTAGAGAGACATTCATGAAGCCATAGCAAAAAGACGAAAAAAGATGGAAAAATGTGAAATGTGTTGTGAGGGGAGACATCAAGGTGGGTTGACAGACTGAGCTTACTATGGCTTTCCCCAAAGAAGATAACAAGACGGTCTAGAAAATATAGCTTGGTTACTGTAACAGAGATCAAGACTGCAGTAATACAGTGGAGTGCAAATATAAAATTAATGAATGGAAAGGTTGGGCAAGTGAGTTAGTATTTGGTTAGCTGGGTACATAGAGAGAAAGATATACAATTGTAGCAGTCTATAAGCTATTAAACATCAGGGGTTAGAAAGAGATGAGGAGGGCTGAGAAATGTATGCATACCATAAAGGTAGAATGACAAGAAGATCAGAGAATTGTATCCTCCAAAAAAGGAAGCCAGTCTGGTGGTCCCCTGCCATAAACAAACTGTACACCAGAAGAGTAATATCCCATGAGTGGAGGAGCTCCCTGGTCAGCCTCATGAAGAAGCTGCAATCCCTGATAAAATCCTCCAAAGCTAGTTATGAAAACAAAATCACCACTGATTCTAAAGACAACCCAAAAGCATTCTATAGCAACATCAAGAACCTCAGTGGCAACACTTATATCTGCTCTGAGTTACAGCACAATGGCACTAAATATACAGACCCAACTGATATTGCCAACATCCTGGCAGATAGGTTCAGTGCTAACTTTACCCCCCCCTCACCCCCTAAAGAGCCCATCTCTATACCGGAAGAATGCAAAGTTCCTGTAATCACGGCTGCATAGGTAAAAACCACACTCTCCAAAGCCAAGAACACAGCATCCATGGGACCAGACAACATCCCAGGCTGCTTTCTACATGAACTACAGAACGAACTGGCACCCCACCAAAGTACCATGTTCAGTCATAGCCTCACCTCAGGCTTTGTGCCTGCCGAATAGCGCACAGCAACGGTAATCCCACTCCACAAGGGGAGAGCCACCACGGACCCTGGGAACTACTACCCCATTAACCTGATGAGCCTGGCTTGCAAGGCCATGGAACATATCATCATGGAACTTATAAACAAAGACATTGGTAATCTCCAAACTCTGGACCCCACCCAGTTCCGGTTTGTAAAAGGCTTATTATGTCTCCTAAACCTGATATACTTCTTTGAAGCAGTCACCAAAGCCGTAGACAAGGGTAAGGTGGTTCACACAGCCTATCTAGATCTTGCCAAGGCTTTCGACATCATCCCCCACTCTAGAATTATAAATAAACTCACTAAACTAGGTAGAAATCCCTATGTCACAAGATAGGTTGCCAACTGGCTCACTGACAGAACCCACACTGTGAAAGTAGCAGACTCCAAATCCGACTTCAGACCAGTGACAAGTGGAGTACCACAGGGTTCAGTCCTGGGTCCTCTCCTGCTTGGTATCTACTTCTCTGAAGTACAGGCTAACACAGAAGGTCTTGGATAACGAGGTTCTCAGATGACTGCAAACTAGGAGCCATAATCGAAACTCCTAATGATGTGGACATCCTACAAAAGGGCCTCACTGAGACAGATGCCTGGTGTCAAAGCCATGGTCTCAAGCTCATTGCCAAAAAGTGCATTGTCTTCCCCTTTGATAAAAACTCTGTACCCATGAACTACAACATACGCGGTAGAATATTTAACACCAAAAGTGTGATAAGAGACCTTGGGGCACAGGTGGACAGTAGACTCTCCTTTGATAATCACATCGCCACAGTAGTCAGGAAATCCTTCTACATGGCACACCACATCACAAAAGGTTTCTCATCCAGAAAAAAAGAGGTCATTGTTCCCCTCTACTCATCACTCATTAGACCCATTATAGAGTACAACGCCCCTTTTGGTATGTACCTCACAAGACATCTACAACAACTGGAAAGGCCACAGAAATACCTCACAAAGAGGATTACTGGCCTCAAACAGATGCCCTACACAGACCGTCTCAAAAAACTCCTGCTTTACTCCGTCGTATATCGCCTACTCAGAGGAGATCTCTGACTAACATACAAAGCTTTGTCAAACCCAGAGCTGTTGGACATCCTCCACTTAAAGAAATCCCAATCCCTCTGAGCTACACGCTCTAGGGACCTAAACCTTGTCACCACAATAAATAGAACATGCCAGAGGGATATATTCCTGTCCCAGAGACTTCCCATACTCAGAACAAATTACCTGTCTATATCAAACAAAGCTCCTCATTAGCACTCTTCAAGAAAAATCTTGATGATTGGATGGGAAATAGGAAATTCACCACGGGGATCACCTCTGTGGCTCTGCTCGACAGTGGCACAAGAAAATAATTTTCTTGGGAGGCAAATGCCAGGATACCTTTTTGGCTGAGCTTGTATAGGGCCCAGGCTGATAGCCTAGTACCTACCCATGAACCTATGAACCTATGAGTTTTATGATCTGCGTATGAAGATGAAAAAGCAAAAAAGATATTTTAAGGCCACCTAGGCTAAATAATTCAAACTATCCTGAAGCAGAGTGTTTGGTGTGTAGTGAGGAAGTTAACAACTATTTCTGCACATAGCAGAAATGCAAATAGAAAGGTTGCATACATGCTCAGTAAAGATGGCTATGTATGTGTATGAAAATCCAGTTCCAGATCATTTGGCCTTTTCTTATAATTGGGGTGGAGGTAGGGAAAGAAAGATGGACTCAAGAAGAAAAGGAAGATGTTTTGTTTATGCTGTATTAATTGAGAAATTGCAATGCATGGCAGTGAAAGCAGAAAGGAAGTTTGTCAAGGCATAAGTATAATAAATCAGAGAGAGAGAGAAAGAGAGAGGCAGTGGGTGCCTTAAATGGACTACTGGGTTAATGTGGTTAAAGTAGAAGACAGCATGAATGTAAGTTGAGAAGATGAGGTGCTTGCTGGTTAAAATGTAGTTTAACAGCTGGCAAAATGTGCAGCAAAGACTGGAGGTGAAGAAAGAGTTTGAGCCGTTTCTTGAAAGATATTCATTCTTCTGGAGACTTAATGTAAGTTCTCAAGTGTGGTGGCTGAGAAGCTATGGTGGTTAAGAGGTGAAACATTTTTCTTTTCTAATAGCATGTACAGACAAAAATGAGGACTCTGTAGTTATAATTACTTCAGATATCTGATAAATTGAAGTTTTTTTAATTTTTTAATTTATTTATCTTATACATATTTTTATACCTATATCTTCACCCATTTTATATATTTATTTGAATTTGCTACAAAAGAGGAAATGTATGTTTATACATTATTTTGACCACTACATGGAAGTATTGTTGCACTAATGAAAGGTCATTCATAGTTCTTGGTTAAACGTTCCATATATAATCAAAAATAATAAAATGTTTTTTATCAAACGTTTTTAATGCATTATACATTTCAACACACGAAAATATATATGTTATACATGGATGTATTTAAATTAATTCAAACTATTGGATAGGTCATTCAGATTTTCATACTTTTTAGGTTTAAATGAATTTTATTAATATTCATGAGGATTGTTCTGTACAGCTTTCTATTGGTTAGTTTAAAAGGTTTGTCAGAATATATATATATATATATATATATATATATATATATATATATATATATATATATATATATATGTGTGTGTGTGTTCATTGTTATTTGTATGTGCTGATGAAGTCTTACAGTTTTTGATGAAAAACGTGGTGACTGGTCAAACGTTTAACTTTGTAATAAATCTGATAGAATATCTCGGCTGTCCAGTGCGGGTTTGTCCTCTTTACAGTGTTTTTTTTTGTTTATTGGTGTATTTCGCACTGTGCCTCATGTTTTGAGTTTACTACTTCAGATATCTAATACAATTTTTACTCCTCTGTATATATTTTACTCCTCTGTATATATATATATATATATATATATATATATATATATATATATATATCTATAAGACATTTCGAAATCCCAAAATCTTGAGTTTCAGAATATCGAGTTCAGAATCTCAAGATCTTGGAATCTCAAAATTGTGAACCTCCCCAAAACACCACCCAACACACTAAAACATGTTTATGTAGGGGGGCAAGCCCCACTGCACCCCACACCCCCCCACAACTTAAATATACCAACCCCGAGATTGTACTACAGCGAGGACAAGGGAAAGCTCCTGGTCCGTGCTGTATGCTGACTTCCGTTCAGGATTTCGAAGTTTTGAAACTTTGAACATATGTTCGATCATATGAAATTCGAAGTTTTGAGCTTTGAAATTCTGAATGGAACCCATATATATATATATTTATATATATATATGTGTATATATATATATATATATATATATATATATATATATATATATATATATATATATATATATGGGTCTACCTGATAACACCGACACACTAAAACACCGACAATGAAATTACCAACACCACAAAACTAAAAGTTCAGAAACACGAAATGTCACATACCCGACAAACCACAATCCCGACACACAACAAACAAAACAAATCCCCTGACCAAAAAGCACACACACAAAACAAGCACACCAAAAACCTTACAAACCTACACTGGACCTTACATACACATCTATCTATGCACTAACCTTAACCCAAACCCTAACCCTAAGGTCTGTCACTATCGCACACTCACCTAACCCATGCCCTAACCCTAACTCACTTAACCCACTCCTATCCCTAACGTCTGTCACTATCGCATACTCACCTGACCCGCACCCTAACCCTAACTCACTTAACCCATCCCTAACCCAACAGACCGTCGCTTTCGCACACTTATCTTACCCACACCCTAACCCTGACGTCCGTCACTACCGCATACTTGCCCACTAGCGCTCGTTTGACATGTCGGTGTTCTCAGCGTTGGGATTCTCAACTGTTGGCCATCTTCATTGTTGCTCTTCCGATGTCAAGTCTTCTCATCGCCTGCGTTTCAAGCTTTCGGCGTTATCAGGTAGATCCATATATATATATATATATATATATATATATATATATATAGAGAGAGAGAGAGAGAGAGAGAGAGATATTTGAAGAATTCTGAGTTATATCTATTACATGTGCACAAAATGTGATAATATTAAAAAAGCTATAAAGAAATAGGGCAACTGAAAAAAAACATAAAAACAGCATATAACCTTTATAATTTGTGCTATACCACCACATAAAGTTGTTTATAATACTACAAGATATTCCTTGTATTACTTTATTATATGGTATATGTATAATGTCCAGCAGCAGGTTTGAAGCAGATAAACCAACAGGACAACAGGAAAAAAACAGAGAGGCATTGATTGCAAGGTTGAAATGGTCATGTAAAATCAATCCCACTGCAGGAGAGCACTCTTGTTTTCTATTTGCTTCTAAAAATGTGTTAGTGCGTGTCTGCAATTTCCTGTCACAAACCCAAAACAGAATTATTCTCCACATGGTATTTCTTTTTTCTGTATATTGTTTTCACCTTTCTGTATGTGACCTACCCACTGCAGATGCATTGTGTGTAGGCAGTATAAACTGGCTTAAAATATACTGACAATGGAATGTTGTTGTAAATTAAAGTGTCAGTTTGATGCAGAGGCGTGAACCTAAAGCAACTAGACTTATTACGCCAAGCATCAGACCTGGGACTGCTTTCTACAGCCTCTGTTTGCCCATTGCGTGACTGAGTGAAGCACTTAAACAGAGATTGTTACTGAGTCACCACCAAAAAGGACTATGTGTCCAGATACCATTTTTATACCATTTTCTTCAATCACTTTGTAACTGCTTTAAATTTAATTGCTAATGCAAACTTATTTATCTCACAGTTTCTTAGATGCATTTATATTTCTTTTCTTTTCTTCTTTATGTAACCCTAAAAATCACATGTGGGAAAAGATGAGATAGCTGAAAAGGTGGTATTTCTAACAATAACAGATCAGGAGGAGAGGCAAATATTTCCTTCTGCATGTGTTCCTTGATTTATTTCAGTTACTGAGTTATGTTTTATTGTTTTTTTTTTTTTTTTTTTGAATCATGAAGTAGCTCAAAGGTGCTGTTGAAAATAAAGCATTTTGGGAGGAGGAAACTACTTCTCCAAGTTTGAGATCTTGACCTCTGGAATCACAGTCACACAATGTTGGAAAACAGTGAAAAAGATCTCCCTGCAGTTCATAGCAGTCCATCAGAGTCTATGCATTTTTTGATCAAAGAAATTTGAAGAAAAAATATTTAAAGTAAGTACAGTCATCTGTGTAAGATAATTTCTTACCAGAAACATGCAGGAGTGTTTATTTAACTAACCAGCACCTTCAATCAGTCAATTAATTCATTCATTCACTCCTTACTTATATTTACAATCCAAGGCTAAGATCAAGTGCGTAGGATTGTATGGAAGCCAAAGCATACTTTGTGGGACTATGTAGAAGTAATAATCCCACATAGGATACTAGTGTACCCTCAGCACTCACAGACATGTGTGTTCTCGCTTACTTGCATTCATACATGTGTTCTTTCATTCACACATAAACACACATGCACACATACACTCGCTCACATACACACAGTCGTACCTCTCCACTCCTTTTATCAAGAAGTCTAGACAAAGCCTCAAGTAATGGGAAGACAGGCACACAAAATCAAAGACAATTTTAAATACTACTCTAATTCACTAAAAAGGTAATAGAACTATCGATTTTAGATAAACATGCATTTTCTGAACAATAAGAAATATGAAGTTACGATGTCTGGCATTACTGACTGACTGTAATCCTTAGTGATTTAATAGGAAATTAAAACATTTATGAAGGAATGGAAAAAATGTGAGGCAAAAATCAGAGACATTCAGATAAATACTTGACAGTTTGAGTTATGCAGACCACTCCCAACACACACACACACACACACACACACACACACACACACACACACACACACAACTTGCACACATACCAAAATTTGTGTTCACACTCACACATGCATATGCACAAATACACATGTATGAACTTACACAGAGACACAGACAGACACTCCCACACATTCATATATGCACATACTTATGCACAGACTCTCAATCAAGCCTATGCATGGACACCTATGAGCAATATACAGGATAATGTAATAATCTACAATATATCTTCAAAATGTAATAAAGCAGAGCATCCAGCAAAAACACCCATAAACATCAAATACTCAAAATACATGCCCAAGATGCAGTTATATGTTACATTTTCTTTTTCTGTGTGCTGACCCACTAAACTGATACAGAGGAAGATCTAGATGGGCCCTTCATGGACTGTAACAGTCATGTGAGTTCAGTGTCACTGCATTTGGTGAGGGGTTACTCTCCTCTTTATTTCTGTATAAATCTTATAGATATATATTTTTAATCAGGCTTTATAAACTGCTGCAATTCTATCATTCATTCCCTGGTTTGAGAAAACATTTAAAAAAAAAAAGAAAAACATGACATAATTTTTTGGCAGAGAATGCAATTCACAAGGTTGTGGTGTAGACAGATAAAGCACTAACTATGAGCCAGGCGACTGAAGATCTAATAGTTTCTTGGGCACTAGAAGAGCTGGACATGTGAAGGATGAGAGTGAGTGGCCAATGCTGGTTTGTCCATTCTGGGAGAGGAGCGAGGTGTGTTTTCTGCCACCCAATTGCCAACATGAAACTGAAAATGTGAACAACGCAAAAACGGTCAAGACTGGAGATGTAGACTTTGCCATCCTTAGCTGGTGATGGCAGTCTCATTAATGCCTAGTGGAAAACAAACATATGTATAGGTAATTAATAAGAAGCACCAAAATTATGTTAAGTACTCTCATCATCATCAGAGAAAGGTTAAGGCCTTACTGTTAATGGCATTAATGTTAATGTTAATTCTTGCCAGAATGCCATAAAGGGTACAAACCACCTCCGTGGCTGCCAGGGAGATGGCATTTCCTTTGAGCTCTCACCTCTGTACTAAGGATACCCAAAAAGGGAAATGATGGGCTCGAGACAGACAAGACGGAGGTCAATGGTCATACAGCACTTTGGTAAAAATCATATTAATTAAAAAAGAAAGAAAGAAAGAAAATGTTAATTTATGGAATTTGATTATCTTACATATAAGGCAAAACAATCAAGCCTGGACTCTTTTAAATTATAGTGTTGAATCAATCATTGCAGCTCTATTATTTCATTTAGTTTAATGAATGCAACTCAAAAACAATTGCACACATATGTACTTGTTTTTTTCATGATAACATATATTGATTACACAATTATGGACATGAAAAGAAAATGGCTATTGCAAATGATCATTGGATCAATAGCCATGTCTCACTGTAATGCTGGGTGCTAATTGTAAAGTGGGTGTGCTGTCACTACTTCTGTGTGTATGACACAACAAAATTGTGTCATCAGGCATCATTTATATTTTTATATTTACATTTATTCTCTGTCTTGTTGGTATCTGGGTTACCCATTTGCCTCTAAAAATTCACTAATATTTGTTTCCCACCTTGATTCGCTCACTCAAGTCTCTTGTCATTTTCCTGTTCCTTTTCTTTCTCCATTTTTTTTTATTTCACTTCCTCATCTTCCAGCACTTAATATGATAAACATAGTAGCTGGACTTCTCTCTAAATCTGCATGTACAAAAACAAACCAATGTCTTAAATTAACATTTTTTTCCCTCAGCAGATAAAGATCCTTGTTTCTCCTTTTTGTCATTGTGATTAACTAACATGTAAGACTGG
>NC_056732.1:881455134-881475134 GCF_019279795.1 Protopterus annectens
AATACTCTATACCCCTACACCAACTAGTGACACCAACACCTCCTGTCCTGCCTCACATACAAACCCCAACATCCTGCAAACCTTCACTACTGCTTCCCCACCAATCAGTTCAATGGCCTACTATACAGTTAAAATGTCCCCCCTTCTACCTTCCTACTCCTTCGCTATTCACGTCTAATCTACTACACAGGTATGGTATAACTAAACCAAACGGGAATACCTGAGTGTAACCTATCCAGAACTATTAAACTGGAATCACACTTCACCTTAAACTGACCTTTGTCAACAGTCATACCTGACATATACACCTGACTTAAGCATGTATAATACTGACATGTTAATGTGAACTAAGCATGAAGGATGTGGTACATAGCTATGGTAAGTCTGTTACTCTCTATGAATGTGTACACCATAGTAGTACTTGTGATGTGTAGCTGGGGTGTACTGTGGAGCTCCACTCCCTGGGCCACTGCTGACAATGGGGAAGCCTCCTGTCAGATTGTCCTGGACAACAAATGTGAACTAAATACATGAAGTACCATGGGGGTATGCAGCAGCAAGTGGGGTTATGCCTGTTTGGGCAGTGGTAAGCAATGCCAACACTGGTTAAGCAATGTGGAGACCAACCCAGTGTAATACGCCATAACCAGAGGTCAGCAAGTCTGAACCTCGCACCCACCAGCGCATACCCACCTACACTTCCTCCACCGTGCCTTAGGCACTCAGTAGCCAACAGCTTTTGTCGTACCCAGTAACAAAATAATCAGCACTCCCAGGTTCCAACCCCCCCCCCTGCACACTATAGTGCAAGTGAGTTACCACGAAGACATGGCAGATATACAATCAGCTGCTGTTATCACAAACATATCATCCAGCACAGTCAGACAACAGTATACGAAATGTATGTAAGTATGTAGTTTAATATCTGCAAACATGTGCACATTACTCAATCACCGTATTCTGAGCAGTCTATGAGTATCAATGAACAGTGCCTGTCCACACCTACTGTGAGAACAGTGGTCTTTTATAATACTGAAGAGAGGAGTGAAAAATGGGGCACGCCGTGGGGGCGTGCTTCATGAACAGAATATCACACCTGGGGTGTAGCATACGTGAAACCAGGAGATGAGGATGGTCCAGTGTGTGAGCAAACCGCTGCTTCTCAAACCCCTGGCAGGATGCTACCAGTGGGCAAAACAGTGTAGACCAGCAAAGTCTATTCGTGACACAACAGGTCCATCCCTGGTGGGACAAACCAAACTTTGTAGGTCACATAGATGTTTCCACCAGTATCGGAGGAGGATCATGGGAAGGCTCTAATGTATGTGGACTAAACGGATGAAGAGCATGCAGAAGGTTGGGTCGAGACAGTATAATGGAAGTGTACCGAGACATGCAGAGAGGGAAATGTGTGGAGGTGTGGTATGGCAGGGTTAGCAACGGGAGAAAAGATGGATGCTGTGTACTTGGTGCTCGGGGACCATGGAAAGGGAGCATGGGTATTACATTAAGGTAGAGGTATGCAAATGAAGCAAAACAGCAATAGTGCAATGGGCAGAGCATCAGTCTAACGGGCACGCATTCCCGGTTCGAGTCGCACTGCAGCGCATTCTATTTTCCATGTGAAATCTGTATATCAACATCGTTTTGCTGTATAACCTACTAAATAACATTTATACTTGAACAGGAGTACTGCATTAAATGCACGTGATGTGTGACTGTCATAATGAATAAGGGACTAGTAAGCAGGTGTAAGCACACATAAGCAGTAGTAAACATAGATAAGCAGTAGTACGCATGTGTAAGTGTGTTTGCATGGGGGTAAGCATGGCCTATGCAGACGAAGCAAAGTAGAAGCTAACCGAGTGTAAGGAAATGCACCCGGAGGTTAGCATAGCTTAGCTCCGCACACACCTGCGCACACCAACGCACAACTGCTCAAATGTCCCATAATCACGCTGTGTCCCACGGCCAGTGTTCTGCACAGCAACAAAATATACAGCCTCTGCAAGGCCTGAGCCCAGGATCCAGCACATCATACACAAAGTGAATTACCAGTAAGCTATGGCAGATGTACATAACCCTCTTAGTTTCACAAACATATCATCCAGCACAATCAGTCAACAGCACAGGGAATGCAGTAATATCATACCAGACAACCTCATTATGCAAGAGTTCCGGACAAAGTGTGCCAAACTGTGGGTACAAATAGGGATATCTGTCAAATACTGCCCAAATACATGTTGCTAGTTACACAGTTATATGTACTAGAACACATATTATGAAGGAGATGAAAAGTCTGAAACACAAACGTGTCGACGCGAGTGAGTGACCTCAATCCTAAGACCATCCATGTCAATTGCCAAGAGAATGAGGTACAGGCCAAACATATAAGCCGAACATGCATTGACATATGGACAGATATATATCTTTAAATGTAGACAGATAGACAGCTATAGGTATATGTATGTGTATGTATTACTCACAAATAATCATATAACAGCACTCGTACATAGATAGATAAATATGTTCAGTGTATATATATATATATATATATATATATATATATATATATATATATATATATATATATATATATATATATACACATACACATAGATATATACATATACCTATCTAGAGCTATATCAATGTCCATATCTCTCTCTCTATATATATATGGGGGGTTCACATATATAATTATGCATATATATATATATATATATATATACAGATAGACATGTGTATAGCATTTCCACATGGGAACACACTCCTGATCCACTCAGTACAACACAACAGACCAGTTAATGGGTGTGGGGCATGAATGAAGGACACCTGGTAATTACTGCTATGTAACCCCCCCCCAGCCCTAATGGATATGCTGTGCAATCCACTATCCAGTACATGCAGTACATGATGTCAGGACCCTCAACATCACAGTACAATGCTCCAACAGTTATTCAAGTCACCTGTACCTGTCAAGGCAATATCTGTAACATATCATGCAGAAATGTCATCCTACCATAGAGAATGTACAATGCGGAAGTGGTACACTACAATGGTACAGATATGCACACACATCTATACATTGACAATTATGTTCAGGTACACATATATATATATGTGTATATATATATATATATATATATATATATATATATATATATATATATATATATGTATATATATGTATATATATATATACATATATATATATATATATATATATATATATATATATATATATATATATATATATATATATACATATATATATATATAGATAAGATATATGAGATATATAGGTACATACACATATACACAGCTAAAAGATATTAGTAGCCATACATATGTAAAAGTAGTGTGGATGTACTGGGTGCAAAGTATATCCCTCAACCACAAGTCCTGTAACTGGTACCTGTGACATGTGTAGTGTGGCAACCATTCCCACAAAGGGCATACTTTCATTACACATATACCCACTCACAATTCAAAGGACATGAAATGACACACAGATATGTATACACAGACAACCTTTATTCGTCTATTATACAATAATGTATGCCATTACTTACAGCACATAGAATTTGACTTATTTATTCATTGAGGAATGCAAGGCCCACACAAAACAGTAGATGCAGATAGTGTGGATATATAACATACTATGCTGTCCATGCCAAGTCCTTAAATTCGTACAACTGTAGACAAAGGATGTGCTGTCAAGATAAGTAACAGCACACATTAACAGATGTAGTTCAGCAGGCTCCAATTACAGCCTGTGGTCAAGGCCTAGGGAGAAATATATTACTCGTGGTAATGTCTATGTATCTGTCACATGTATGGACCCTGACCAACAAATGCTGTGGGAGTCCATGATATGACTGGGATGATAGCAGGAATGCTAGCTGTAAATAATGATAGGCCATTACCGAATAACTCCTAAAAGTATCACAGCAGGACAAAGCCAGCCATATATGTGGAGGACAGAGGCAGGAACACAGGGCCATACTCGCAATATTGCTGTTACACAGCCTGGAAATTGCTGGTGTTATAGGATTTGTTGCAACATACCCTTATGCAGGAATAAGACATCAGAAACACAAATGGATGTAGCCATGTACTGATATCACCCAAAAGACAGATTGCTGGGGATATATCTAGGACAAGACCTGTGTGGTGGACAGGCAAATGCAAACAGCCAATCCACTGGCCATCATGTGGATAGGCCCACAGTTGAGAGCTATGCAGACAGATTGTATTCCATCCTAAACTATTATGTACATGCAGACACTGCAAGAGCAGCAATATACAATGCACGTAACAACACTACTCAGTCTGTCTGTATGTCTGGAACCTCTTACGATTGTGTAGTTGGCCTGTGTCTGCAAGTCCTGCTGTAAGAGATACTGCAACCTGCTGTCTGCAATGCTGATGCCACATACAAGAAGGATGTCCTCCATACTGGAAAGGTGAAGGGACAACACCCACATGAGTCAGTAATTTATAGTACTGGGTTGTCATGACAGTGGTTAACTGAATCACTATACAGCAGGCTGCACGTAGTTAGCAACTGTTGCACGCTGATTGGTGCAGAGCCCATCACCTGTTCATGTGCATCACCCACAAAAGCCATGCCACAATCCATTCAAACCAAATCAATCGCTCAAGTAGAGAGGGGGAGAGAGAGAGAGAGAGAGAGGTGAAAAAAGAAAAAGAGAAAGAGAAACACACACACATAGTGAGAAAAAATAAACCTAAAAGCCAAAACTGGAAAGGTGTCACACCCTTCCTAAAAAAAAACAAAAGGTATGTAAAACATAACTGTATGTAATTTAATGTAGTATGTGGTATAGATTAATAGGATATATGATGTTGAATGTTTGATATGTGCCATCTGTAGTTGTCCCTGTAATAATGTTCCGCTGAACAACTACTCTGGACAATACTGTCTGTCTCTGTAGGCAGTGGGACATACCCATCAACTGTGCAGATCAGCAATGAATGACAAAGATGTCGGCCATAAGATGTGTGTGTTATGTTAGTGTGGACAATAGCTGGTGGTGGAAGTACCACCATCATGATAGACACATGGGTGTCAGAGCACACCACTTGCAGGACAGTCATGTTAATGTGTAATGTAGCATGCACAAATGCCATAGGTGTATAATAGATGTACCAGCAATCTTACACCATATATACCACACTAATGATAGTCTGTGATCACATGTGACACCTGTCTGTGTTGCAGCAAGGCAGAACAGTGCAGCTGTGAATGAAAGACAGTTACAAAATGCGGACCAGATGTCTGTATGCATCCCACATATAGATAAATATCTGTGTGATACAGAGTGTGACGTGTATGTCTACAGATACACAGACACTCATATAGACATATGTATATCAACAATGTACAACATATATCTACACTTATATGTACATAGATATATATTAATACACATATATATAGTGGCACTAACAATGGCATGCAAGTGAAATAGTCTGTAACAGGCCAGCAAAGATAGTGTCCCCACAGGGAGCATGGCTACAAACACATAGCACAAAGCATGGCACAAACACAAAGCACAAAGCTTGGTACAATACAACATATTTCCCAATGGTAGGTAAGCAGCCGACATAACTGCATTCTGTGAACAGTTTGTTGTAGCTTTTATGGTGGGGGGAGATAAATATGTGTATTAAAAACTATGGTAACCCTGCTGTATGGGTGGCTCAGACCTGTTTCCATCTTTATGTCTTCCAGAGAACATGGCACACTGTCTGCCTGCATACAGCACTGCTGAGAGTGACATTATTGACCACCTGGTACAGCACTATGAACAGCTGTGTGGGTGGACAGCCCATGACCAGCAGGAGAGGACTGCCCTGTGGAATGAGCTAGTCCACTGGGTCAATTATGTCAGACTGCAGAACGGCAGCTATGAGCAGGTCCAGCATCATTGTACCGACCTGCTTTGCCATGTAGGTCGGTGTACATCTGCCATATGAGGGGACCACCTCGCAACAGGGGTGGCAACCTGCCCATTCACTCCTCACCTGTATGGATGCTCTTCTCAGCAGCCTTGCGGCACCTGCCCACCTGCAGGAACAACACCTGGCAGGGCACATTGTGGAGGTGGGTGCCACCGACACACCAGCTGAGGAGAGTGCAGGTAAGGTCTCAGGGCACATCGGTACACCACTCTTGTGTATTCATCTGCATCTGTACAGGTACATCATGCACATCTGAGATGTCATAAACATAGTCTGCTGCTGTGTAGTAGTAATAAACAGTTGTGAATAAGCTATAATATTGTGGAATTCTACTGTTGATATAACGTAATGCTGCACTCACCTTTTATGAATTCCACAGCTGTGGCCACTGACATAAACGTTCTCACACTCCTATGTAGGTCCCTCCAGGATACCACCATGGCAGCAGCCTGTAGCCGGTGAGTATGGTTCTTGTTCATGCATGATGATACACTGGGTATGTAATAGCTATGGGATATCCCATGCACACATCTCACACACCTACCTATACTGCATGCTGTACATGTTCACGTTTTGTTGCTGTGAATTGCACTGCATCACAGTAGAGACCATGCTAGGGTATCGGAAGTGTACAACAGACATATGCAAGGTAACTAACATCCTGTTAATGTGCAATGTGTCTACAGGGATGTTCAGTATGGTGGGACACACGGCCTACAGTAGGGACATGTGTGAATCAACACCACCATGGCTGCAGCTGCACACAATCAGGTTATGTAAGTGTGGCAGATGTAACCCTGACCCCACAGCACTCATGACAGCAGTGTGTGCACTCCAAGGGATGTGCACATGAGTAGACCTTGCAACCATGCACAGGTCTGGGACATGTGTAGGGCACCCCCCACAGCCATGGTAAGATCCGCTGGTTGTCAGTATAAAAGTCTTGTACTGGTCATACATGCACTGCTGATGTTGTGATCTGTAACACAGACATCAGGCATTCACAAATGATAGCTGTTCATATATCATCCCAGGTATGAATTGCTATAACACATAGGGCCTGTGAGCAGTGGAGCTGACAATAAACAACACAGTATTATATATGCAGCAATGGTTTCTACACCTGCGAGGTATGGTGCACAGTACAAAGCAGGTTGCAGAACAGGTCCACAGTAACACTTTGTACATGGGTGCAGTGTTAACAAGGGGAAGAGCCATCACCTAGCAACACAGCCCATGCCTCACACACATGTATAGTGTGGCTAGCATGAAGTCACTATAGTTGCACTCATGCTGTTGAGCACCATATGTAATGCATGTTGACAAAAGGGTAATGGTAGGACTGTGTGTACAAATGTTGTGCAAATCCACATGTAGGAGTGTGTGTTTGTGTGTGTGTGTGTGTGTGTGTGTGTGTGTGTGTGTGTGTGTGTGTGTGTGTGTGTGTGTGTGTGTGTTGATTGTGTTAAGTGCAGTCTAGTGGAGTGTGGACAATGCATATCAGATGTGTGTGTACATGTGTGTCTATGTGGGGGTGTCCATGTATGCACAGGCAATAGTGAGCTTGACCACATGGCAATACTTACCCTTGGGACTATGCTGTACATGTACATGGAGTGAGACTTGGGACACCAGGACAACCTGTTTGGTATGTGAACAAGGACAGCTGATAGAATAACAAGGTCTGTAGCATGGAATATGCATTGGGAGTTGAAGTACATACAAGGTATACACATCATATTGCCAGCAGCAGATAGGTAACTGGCTACTCACATATGCAGCACAACAAATGCAATGGGGGATTACCACAGCACAGCAGTGAGTGTATCCAGGTAGTACTGTTGTCAGCATGATGGGGTGCTTGTGCAGCAGATGTGGCATGGACTGAGCAAAACTGTAGTATGAGGCTCTGGTGAGTGACATATGTAGTGAATGTAGCAGACCCAACCATATAGGGGCCATGTACACTAATATTGCCCATACACAGGGTAATACAGGATGAGAGCAGTGAGGCCATGTACAACCTACTCCACCCAAGTCAGGGAGGCGACAGAGTAACAGGTCAAGTATTGTGATCACACATGTATGCATGGAGAGGAATGATATGTTAATGGGCATTAGTAATGCATGAATATTAGCAAGTGCCATGCAGGATGGGGAACATATGTAACTGAATGTGGGACTGTCTATAAACCCAGGGAAAGTGAGGCAGTAAGGTGGCTGTCAGTGTGAGTGTGTGTACTGTTATGCAATGCTGTACAGGTCTTAAACTGTATATTTGTTTCCCCCACAGGTGGTGAGGTGGGTCAGGGTCTCTCCTGCATGCAAACTTAGGTAGGAGTCCCTACAGACACCAATGATGATGATGGTACAGGTGAGGCACAGGTGGGGTTGTCAGAGGCTGACACTGCGCCAAAATGTGTCATCACCCTCCAAGGCACACCAAGCCTGCACACAGTTATAGTGCCTTTACAAACCCCATCACATGTGGCCATAGCAAAAGGACAGTTGGCGGTTGGTGGCAATGACCAGGAAAGTGGGGTTTCCATACCAACTGTGTCGGGTCACAGTCGGCAAAGCTGGATGTCCGGAAGGCCACCATATTGACAGATGTACCGTGGTGCTCATGGGAGGATCGCAGGTCATCATGCCCCTGGCAGAGGTGCCACAACTGGTACCACCAGGAGCATGTTTCAGGCCATAATGGATGCACAGCCACATATGGTAATGCAAACCAGACAGGGCCTGAGGCTGCAGAGGTCTGCTTTTGCAGTTGTAAAAGGCAACCTCCATGAACTCACTGGTGCCCTTCTTGAATATACCGAGGTCATGGATAAACAGTCAGGTGAGATGGTGGGCCTCCTCGACCGTGTTATGTGTGTGCTAGAATGTGTGGTGGGAGTGGTGTGATTGTCGCGTGGACGTAGGCCAGAAACACCATCAGCTGGTAGTGAACATGGAAGTGCTAGGATGCCCAGCCACTCCTGTAGTGGCAGTACCAGCCCCTTAACACCACTGGGGCAGCTGTCCACACCACACCACAGCAGGCCTTGTGCATGTGGCCCTGGCCAGTCCCAAGTGGGACATGGTTCCAGCGGACATATGTCATCAGGGGAGAGTAGCACTTCAAGGTCTGTGCATGCATGTGCCCATGGAACCCCTGGCAGGCACAGTCAGTGTGTCCATGGCCAGAGGCATTGAACAGCATACCCTGCCAGGTATGGTCTGCAGCTGTCCAACATCACCTGTATAGGGCAGTGTTAGAAAAATATGTATTAATGTATATGTTTAGTGCTTATTAGAAGCAAAGAAGAGATTAACACATTTTTATTCTATTAATGTTATGACAAGAAAAATGAATTCATATGAAACTGCAAGAAGCTTTGAAACTGCAGTGTGCTTTCTGCAAGTTGGCCTCTGACCCTGGCAGCTGCTAGCACAGCAAAAGTTAATGTTTATGCTTTCCACAAGTGATTATCTTCTGGGTCAGGAAATTAAAATGTAAAATAATGAGAATATTCTGCTCTATCCTGCTTGAACAATTGGCCTTGTACATGTTCCTAGATAAGGTACAGCTGCAAGGAAGAAGTGATACATGAAACAAAGAGTTGATTAGAGAAATGTATTGAGAACTGTATCTGCTATTGTGCTCGAATTAGCTTAGAACCTTGAGTGGCAACTTTCATAAAAGGACATTATAACTAACCAGGTGGCTAGCAAGGCCACGTTGTTTACCAAAATTCTTTTTTAAGCAAAATGTAGTACCAGCACCTCTGATGAATACAATATTGTAAGCTAAAATTATGTAAAATAACTTGTGACTGACCACGTCAGTCTGGTAGGTAATGGCTAACAAGAAAGACTATAAAAGTTGTGTACTTCCTGTTTTATTGAGACAAAATTCTGTACTTGTACGTTTTTTGCCTCCTGGTGTACACTAGTAAAGAACCTGAACCTGAACCTCCTGTGTATTGATCTTTTTATTACAGTATTTTTCATTTAACAGATTGGTCCTTGCATACCAGAATCCCTCAAATCGGCTACGGATCAGAGCGTAGTTGTGGTTGAAAACCGTATACGGGAGAAGACACCGAAATGGTTCTTCTTGAGAGAAAAGACCTCCGACTGAATTGTCGTTCAAAGAGGCTGGCCACTTTCTGATCTGTGACTGAGGAGCAGATTTCCACTTCGAACCTTGCTGGTCAATAATGGAGGCTCAGGTAGGGAGAAATTTTGCCTTTTTTCTATTTTAGATCAGGGACTAGGTTACAGTAAATGTTGTTTTTGTCAGATTTGTTATACAGATCAGGAACAGAAATGTTACTATTTTTTTGGTCATAGATCAGGGTAACAGAATAAGGTAGGCAGTTATTCTAGATAAACTGTGAAGAAAAACTAAAGTCGCGGTACCACATGATAGGAAGGGTTACGTAACATTTTTTCAGTCAGAATAACATGGGAAATCAGTGCACTAAAACATCGCGAGATCCACCCCTAACTGAAGACGCAAAATACATGCAACTACAACATGTTGATAATGTTAGATATTATGCAAAATGGGTTAACGAATATGAATTTGATGGTAAATTAGACAAATCTTCACTTGTTAAACTTATTAAACAGCTTAAAACTGATGCGAAAGGTCAGGTAAAAAAACAATGACAATTAGGCATTCCTCAGGCACAGAGGTGGATTGAGGAAGCAAACCGTAGGGAACAAAAGAGTAATAATTCAAAAGCATTGTTCTTAGACAAAGAAGATAATAACATAGTAATAGAGATGGCTCCTCTGCCCCCTCCACTTCCCTTACCAGGATATGAAGTGAGTGGACAAGCTGGTCCACCTCCACTGTATCCTGATATCCCAGCAAAACCAAAACTGTTTGTTAGAGATCCCATTGAGACTAGGTCCCGAACACGTAAAACACAGGGGGACATAGAATCATATCAAATAGAAAAAAAATTACAAGCTGGGAGTGAGGAAGAGATACGTCCACTCATAGAAGTACCAAATCCACAGGCAGGACTGGCCGGACAGGACCCGACTCTCTTGGTATATAGACCATGGACACCGGAGGATATCCGGAAGGCTACTGAGGGAATCCCCCATCCCAAAGTTAATTTTGCAAAATTCTTAGAAGATTTACAAGGCATGAGGTTAAGTTACCACTTAATTGGGGAAGAAGTGGAAAAAGTAGTTAGACAAATTGTAGGTCCAGATTGGCACATGATTTGTGGCACCTGGAATCCTCGTAATGCAGAATTTAAGCCACTCCCACATAGTGACGCAGAACTAGACAACAGAATGAAGGGCCTTACAGATCGAATCTCTGAAAAATGGAAACCTAGAGCAGACTGGACTTGTATTAATCAATGTATACAGCAAGAAAATGAAACAGTGGATGGGTACTATGCCAGATTATTAGAATGTTTCAATAACCAACAATTCCCGAAAATCAGATGAATGATTCCCCATATGAACAACAATTGAAAAATGCATTTTTAAAAGGTTGCATTGCACCTATTAGTAGCTTTATTACGAAGCATATGATAGATCATCGAACAAGTAGGTTACAAGCCTTACTTGAATATGCTAGACATGCTGAAAGACACTTTAATAGCAAAAAGAAAAAGAAAGCGCAAGTCTTCACTGCTGAAGATGGAGCTGAGGTTTATGTATTACAGTCTGGTAAGAAGGGTAAGAGAAATGCCCAGGGAAACAAACAATCTGACAAACGGTCAGAAGATTTTGAAGAGAGGAAGAAAAAGGGTGAATGCTTTAAATGTGGGAAAAAGGGACATCTAGCAAGGGATTGCAAACAAAATAAGAAGGTAGCTACAGAAGATAAGGGAGATGAGGACTGATTATATGATGGTACACCATATGAGGGTCAGGAGTCATCAAAAAGAGACAATAAAGAAAAGACAAATGTAAATGTGATAGAAGGAGTAGAGGAAGTGCAAGTAGACGTAGAAGATGAAGAAAATGAGATTTTAGACTTAGCATTATTGAGCCTTGAGCTCTACCTAGCAGACACAAAACCAGAAGTTACACTTCTGGTAGAGGGGAAGGAAGTTAAATTCCTGTGTGACTCAGGGGCATCGCGGACTCTGATACACCCCTCCAAGTTACCAGAACATTCAGAATCACCTGATTATATATCAGTGAAAGCTGCAAATGGACAGCTATACTGGAAACCACTTTCCCATGATATAGCAATAACTGACCCTGTTTCAGGGCTCACTCAAAAGAGTAAAATTGTTGTTTCTGCAAAATGTCCAGTGAATCTATTAGGTAGGGACCTTATGCAGATACTTGGCATAGCAGTAGTTCCAACTATGCAGGGTATGGAGGCACAGCGACAAATGGATACTTTTGTGGTGCGACCGGAGGGTGAAACATTTTACTGGTACAGCCAGGACTTGGTTACGACTGGTCCAGGGGCAGTGACCGAGGAACTGATGAATGTAGCCATCAGTAAATCCCCCTCCCTTGACACTGACAGACAACACTTGTTGCATTGCACTCTGTATTACTGTAGCACACCAGGACCTGATAAGGAATATGAGCAAGAATTGTTCAAAAATCGTGCAAACAGATTAATATTACGTAATCTGTACTGGGATACTGAGGGGAACAGTGTTGTTAGCTGTTCATTACCTCAAGAGTTCCTTGCACTTTACAAATCTAATCGATTATCACATGTTAGTTTAACTAAAAGCAGAAGTAGAAAATGGGCAGACCTAGGAGAAAAAGTTACAAGATGGGAGAAACAAACTGACTTAGAATTATCAGAACAGGGAATACAGAAACAAAAACTGAATTGGTTAACACAGACACACCCAGCTGTACACTTGCAGTCTAGCGAGGACAGCTGATTAGCACTCTTATTAGAAGAAGAGGGAAAAGCCTTATGTGACATACCAAAGATTCTTTGGTCAACAGGCAAATCAGATGTAGGACTTATTCGAACAGCAGGACCAGTTATTATTACGCCAAAGTCAGCATTTAGACCACAAAAGAGACAATATCCTTTGAGAAAAGATGCGGAGATAGGAATCAAACCTATAATAGCAGCATTACTTAAGGAAGGAGTACTGGTATGTTTTTTGCCTCGTGGTGTACACTAGTAAAGAACCTGAACCTGAACCTCCTGTGTATTGATCTTTTTATTACAGTATTTTTCATTTAACAGGCAGCTACATGGCAGAAATGTGTGCATGCATACCCATATACTATGCAACCACACCTAGGGCGACCCCATACCGACACACACCACATCACCATGGCCCAATCAAAGAACCACACCCCTCGCCCACACACATGGTGACACATGTTTAGACCACCCTCAGCCTCTGGTACACCAGCAACACACCCTGTGCATATGATGATAAATGTGCCATATCCCTGTTATCCATAACATTGATGCAGGGACAGGCTAATATGGTTCTGATGCACACGGTAACTGTAATAGTGCTGCAACGTACTGCATTGCAAGATGTACTGTAGTCAGGGGTAATATGAAATGCATACATGTCAGGTAGTGTAGCCATGCCGCTAATATGATACCTGTGCCACATCCCTGTCATCCATAACACTGATGGAGGGACAAGCTAATATGTTTCTGATGCACACAGTGACTGTAATAGAGTGCTGCAATGTACTGCAGTGTAAGATGTAGTCAGGGTTAATGTGTAACGCATACATGTCAGGTAGTATAGCCATGCAGCTAAGATGACTTCCACACACCCTGTGCATAAGATGATACCTGCGCCACATCCTTGTCATCCATAACATCGATGCAGGGACAGGCTAATATGGTTTTGATGCACACAGTGTCTGTAATAGAGTGATGCAATGTACTGCAGTGTAAGATGTAGTCAGGGTTAATGTGTAACGCATACATGTCAGGTAGAATAGCCATGCAGCTAAGATGACTTCCACACACCCTGTGCATATGATGATACCTGCGCCACATCCTTGTCATCCATAACATTGATGCAGGGACAAGCTAATATGGTTTTGATGCACACAGTGTCTGTAATAGAGTGCTGCAATGTACTGCAGTATAAGATGTACTGTAGTCAGGGGTAATGTTTAATGCATACATGTCAGGTAGCCATGCAGCTAAGATGACTTTCACTTGCCCTGTTCATATGATGATACCTGTGCCACATCCCTGTCATCCATAACATCAATGCAGGAACAGGCTAATATGGTTCTGATCTACACGGTGACTGTAATAGAGTGCTACAATTTACTACAGTGTAAGATGTAGTCAGGGGTAATGTGTAATGCATACATGTCAGGTAGTGTAGCCATGCAGCTAAGATGACGTTCACACACCCTTTGCATATGATGATACCTGTGCCACATCCCTGTCATCCATAACATTGATGCAGGGACAGGCTAATATGGTTCTGATGCACACAGTGATTGTAATAGAGTGCTGCAATGCACTGCAGTGTAAGATGTACTGTGGTCAGGGGTAATGTGTAATCCATACATGTCAGGTAGCCATGCAGCTAAGATGACTTTCACATGCCCTGTTCAGATGGTGATACCTTTACCACATCCCTATCATCCATAACATCGATGCAGGGACAGGCTAATATGGTTCTGATGCACACGGTGATGGTAATAGAGTTCTGCAATGTACTGCAGTGTAAGATATAGTCAGGGGTAATGTGTTATGCATACATATCAGGTAGTGTAGCTATGCAGCTAAGATGACTTTCACACACCCTGTGCATATGATGATATCTGTGCCACATCCCTGCCATCCATAACATCAATGCAGGGACAGGCTAATATGGTTCTGATGCACATGGTGATTGTAATAGTGTGCTGCAATGTACTGCAGTGTACGATGTTGTCAGGGGTAATGCATAATGCATACTTGTCAGATAGTGTAGCCATGCAGCTATGATGCATCTCAGCTGTTGGTAACACCGATTGTTATCCCTATACTGTAATCCATTTGTGCTGTAGGCATGCATGTGTCAGCAGGAGGATGGTCTGCAGTCATATTCCACAAGGGTATGTCACTGGGGTGACACCATGGCCGTGACATATCTGGTGTACAGTTGCACACATGTCACAGGTATGTATACCAGTTATTGCCCATACAACACTGACCGATGGCCTGCTGGTATAGGTATAATCTGCACCCTTATGTCAACCCATTCACATACATACACATCCTTACTTGGCTACACTGTGTCTAGACCCCTACCCAGGTATGTAGAGCTACTGAACTGTGTGGCTGTCATTACATACATGACACCATTTGTAGGGTGAGGTGTGTACCGGTCACATGTTACATGCAGAACATCCACAGACACGTACAATATGGTAATTGGGGATGTAATGTTTGTATATGGAGAATACATAGTGTGTCATACCATCATATACACATTGACTGACACATAGATAGACACACATCTTAGAGACCTGGGTGTATTGTTGCTAGCTAACTAGTCCATGTGTCCAATGTGTTACAGGTAGGCTGCACACAGCACATGTGTAACTGTTACCTGTATGGGTGATGGTGACAGTGGCCACCAGAGAGTGGTACGTGGGCTATATACCAGGTGTACCATGATGTAAAGACAGTGTACACAGCACCCACATCCCCCACTGGATATTGTACACACTGGAACCCATCTTGATAATCTGACATACCCACTATCACACATTGGCCACGACACCAAAACAACCCATTGCATATCACAACAGTGATACCACAGGGATATGCATGTAATGCACATGCCACAGGTATAGTAGGGTGCTGCATTGCATTGCCACACCTATGGGTGACAACAGCAATATCTGTACTACTGTGTGGCAATGTGTATTGTAATAGGAGTATGCGGCCTCTGAATGGTGTACCCTACAGATATGCAGACATGCACACATACACACAAGTGGCAGACCTCAATGGGATTCCTATGCCTACCAACCCATTTGTCCAACATTGTTGTGCTGATACTGCAAGGCACATGTAGCTGTTAGGGAAGGAGTGTAACAGGCTACATGTCATGTCGAATACAGCAGCAGCCACATCTGACTATGGCAATGGGAGTGGTGGTCGTTGTGAAGGCAGTCATGGACTGTCCAACTACAGGTGTACTAACACACAAATAATGCTATCCTCAGTAATGCACAAGTATGTGTGTCAATGCCGTGGTGCATTGCTGCAGGTGATCATAGCTGTGTACCTGGCTGTTGTCCATGCAAGGACTGGATGTGTAGGGGGTGTGTGTACATTGGTATCATGCCACCTGCCATGTGCCAGCAGGCAATCTATCGACAGACACCACGTTAGTGACTGGTAGGGTGAGAGTGACATGCATCAGCCAATCCTCTGGGTGCCTTCTACACATGGCCACCAAGGTGGTCCAGTTGACATGTATGCAACATGTCGTATAACACGTGGTTAGTGTCTGTGATGGAGACATGTACCCAAGCATGTTTATTTGGCTGTGGTAGTGTAGTGTAGATACTGGTGGCATGTGGCCCATACAGGGTGATGTCCCCTATATGTGACAGGTAGTACACAGCTGGCCACACGTGTCGGTGTCTATCAAGCTTAGGTTGCCTGTTAGTATCCCAGCTGGAGACCTGCCATCTGCACATCTGTAGAGGGACTGACAGACACCCGTTTGGTGAGTATCTATGCAGTAGGATGATAGTGTCAACATATGAATGTTTGACAACAATGAGTATGCCATTACTACATGTTGTAAGCCCTCACTAACACTTGCTGTGCTGACGGTACTCCACAGTTACATTCCACATGTCTGATTATGATCCAGTAGAGCATATATATGGTGACACAGCCCACACAACACACGACAGTGCACCCTCAGAGTGCAGCTATGCCCACAGGTGTGTATGTTGTATGTAGTAATGTTAGCACTGCACCCTTCCCCAGGACAGTAGTACTACCATGTTACACTGCATGCCTGTGTGACAGCACATACCCTGGGTTGCTACCCCTGCATGTCACACATTCACTTGGATAACAGTGCTGTGCAGGCCTCATATACCTTTGTGCCCCAGGCATGACACTCAATACCCTTTGCTACAGTAATGATAGCACATAGACACATGTACTGTACATGGAAGTACATACACATTACAGATGCCATTTCCCAGGAATTGACACAGCCTCTGTGTAGACAGTATGCCACAGAGTATAGCTGGAGGATGTATAGATGGTCAGCATAGGCCATCTGTTTGATAGCTGTGATTCATATAATGAGGTATTTCCACTGCCTTCCCAGCTGTTGCAGCTGTCCTGTGAGGTGCATACCAAACTGGGTGTTGTACTCTATACAGGGTGTAATGACGGATGAGTACAGTGGGACATGTACCACCTTTTCTCTGGATGTAAAGCCCTCGGTGATGAGGTGTGCCACATAGGATTTCCTTACTGTCATGGCTATGTGGTTAATGAAAGTGAGACCACTATCCACCTGTGTCCCTATGTCTGTCAGCACACTGTCTATGTTTAGTGTACTGACACCTATTTGGTACTTCATGGGTACATGGAATGTCCAAAGTGGATAACTATACATTATAGGCCATTACACTTGAGCCCATGGCTCTGGCAACAAGCATATGTGTCTGTAAAGCCATATTGTAAAATATCCACATCATTTGGGGATCCAATAATGGCTCCCTGTTTGCGGCCATCTGTGAACTTTGTCAGCCAGACTTCAGTAGTGTAGGCCTGTACCTCAGGGAAGTAGATGGCAAACAAGAGGTGTGCCAGTACCAACCCTGACATACTCAAATTAGTCACTTGTCTGGAGCAGGGATCAGACATGGCTATGTTTACAGTCTGGGTTCCATCGGTAAGTCATTTGCCAACCCGTCAAGTGACACAGGTGTTTATGGCCAGCTCAACATGTTTAATTATGTCTCTAGAGTGCAATGTTGTCAAAGGCCTTGGCAGAGACCAGATAGGCTGTCTGCACCACCTTACCCTCCTCCACAGCTCTGGGGACTGAATCACAGTAGTCTAACAGTGTCAGAAGACACTATCAGCCCTGCACGAGTCCATCCAGGGTGGGGTCCAGTGTTTACTGATTGCCAATGTCTTTGTTAATAAGTTGCATGATAATGCATTCCATGCCCTTGCAGATGAGGGTCATCAGACTGATGGGATTCCTGGGATCCAAGGTGGATTTGCCCTTGTGGAGTGTGATAACTGTAGCTGTGTGCCACTCAGTTGGATAGACGCCTGAGGTAAGGCTATGCTGCCACATGGCAATTAGGTGAGATGCAGGGTTATGTAGTAGTTCCTTTACTACACAGCCCGAGATGTCATCTGGTCCCATGGCTGCTGTATTCCTAGCAGTGGAGTTGGCGGATTCCACCTGTGTGGCCATGATTACTGGAATTTGGCAACCTTTTGTTACTGAGATGTGCCCATTAGGGGGTGAGGGAGGCTGAATGTGGCATTAACTCTGGCCAGATATTGGGACATTCCTTTGAATCAGTATATTTAATGCCAATCTGTTGTAGCACAGAGCAATTCTGAGCATTGCGGTATAGATCCTGGACATAACTATAGAATGCCTTGTGGTTGTCTTTGGAATCTATGGCAATAATATTTATGTAACAAGCTGTGGTGGTTATCAAGGGATATCATCTTCTTACTGAGTCTGGTAAGGGAGCAGTTTCCATTTTGGGATTATCCTGCTAACTCCAACAGTGTCTTCCTTCTGTTGTATAGACTGTTCATGGCAGTTGAGCACAAGACTGGTTTCCTTGTTTGGAGGACAGTGTTTTGGGTCTATGTGGGATGGCGCAATGCATGCACGAGTAGGTGTGCCTGCACAGTGCCTTAGTGTAAGAGTCACCAGTTGCACGTTCAGCTCCCATCTCCATGGATATCATGAGGTTTGTCACATTTGGCTTGAGTAGCATGGCATAGGCTTTGCAGAGGGTATTCATGGAGGATCCTTACTGGCGTGTGGGGGTGGGATGTGGATATCAACAGTGATTACCTAATGGTCAGACCTGACCTATGAGGGGTGGCCACTGGTGTGGGGCATCTGATACTCATGTTGAAAATGACCAGGTCTATGATATTGGAGACCCTGGTTGGACAATGGACTAGTTGATTCAGGGGTTTGGACTGTATGCGTTCCCAGAAAAATTAGTAAAGGGTGGTGGTACATGAGGTGCTTTCCAGTTAATGTTAATGGCAGAGTATTTGGAATTGACCAGTATTATGGTGTTTGATTGTATCTTAATATTGTCCAGCATGTGTATAACAGTGTAGTGAGAACCTTGGACCTTGGAGGGGGATCAGTAGGCAGCTGTAATTTGGATTGCAGTCTTACATAGTGTCAGTTGCATTTGGTGATTCCCAGATGCATTGTGTTTGACACTAGACTGGAGGTGTGAATGCCCTTGGTGAATATGGACACTCCTCCTCCTGTAGTGTTGCAGCCTTGGTTTGTTGCCCAACATGTGTGGTAAGGGTTGTAACCAGGTATTACAGGTGCACTCTCTGGAGCATTGCAACAGGTCCCAGGTACTGCACAGATATCAATGTTCCCCATTTGTATGTGTGGCTCCGGAGAGCACCTGTTTAGGTTTAGACGTCCAACATTGAGTCGCATTACCAACAGTTTTGCATGCTTGCATCTGTTACAGTGGTGGATTTGCCCTTTGAACCTTGCCTAGATTAGGCACTATGGGGTTGCCAGGAGGTGTAGCCAGTAACCTGACTTGCAGGGGCAACACATGCAGTCCATCTCTGCCAGAGCATCATGGTCTGTGCATCATGTCACCCCAGGCAGACAGATAACGGATCCCCTTTGAATGACAGTAGACGCATAGCCACTTGTTGAAGTCAGTGCTGTGTGTATGTATATGTGTGGTATTTATATGTGTAGATATATATTATATATATATATATATATATATATATATATATATATATATATATATATATATATATCCCCATATATGTATGTGGATATGTATAT
>NC_056732.1:881480134-881582634 GCF_019279795.1 Protopterus annectens
GCTGCCCTAAGTGTACCGGTTCTCCTGTAAGGGCTATTATTACCTGCTGTCAGTAGCACTGCTGCCCACACACAGGATGGATGTCCCTCACACAGGAGATGTAAGGGGACCACACACACATGATGTGGGGATCTATAGTAGGTGGTTGCCATGACAGTGGTAATTGGGTGTAGTACACATATGTAATCATGTATATCTGGCTATCTGGATAAGTATATGTACATATATTCCCACCATATTTCCCGGACAGGAAGTGTAGGCCAACCCCAGCCCGTATGTTCCCAATGTCGTAGTTGTAGGGGATGTCAGGTATGTATAGCAAGTATACTAGTAGACTATTGCTACTGTCACTGGGATTGTCTTCACAGACATGGTGTGTGGGAGGTCACATCTGCTTATAACATGTGTTGCCATTGGCTACTAACAGACATCCTAAGGACATCATTGTACAGTCCTGCTGCTAGCATGTAATGCTGCTGTGGACTGCAGCAGAGATATTGGCCAACATATGTGGAAGGTCTGACACAGTCTGTACAGTCCAGAGGTATACACATAAGCCCTTAGTGCTACACATGTGTACCATGCTTGACAATATGGATGTAGACTGCCATGTAGATGGGTATAACACATAATGACCAGTATATGATGTCCACCATAGGTCATGCATTCACACACCTCTGTCTGGCTTGACATGGTATGACCGCTGGTACAGGGGTGCCATGGCCACATACTACCCAATAGATATTGACATACATCTGCATTGCATCCCACTGCCATATCTGACATACATGACTGTTAAGGGAGGCCCTGCAATGGTACATCTGGCTAGTATCTGCACATGACATCCCACCGGGTAAATACACTCAGCTGCTAGACATTTCACAATGCACTGTGCAGACTGCAGGCAGACTGGCTCAACACTGGCCTAAATCTCCTAACGGGGAATGCACATGTACCTGCATATAAAGCAGGCTCAACAGGCATGTCACAGCACAGGGTAAGATACACCTGTGTCAAAGTGTATATCCACAACCAATGTGAACACAGCCACAGCCACATATGGTTAGCTAGCATGGTATTACAGTATATGGACTATGTGTTCTACACCATCCTGGTGGCTGTCTGCGGTATGGGACATGTGTGTTTATGGCCCTACAAACATGTACACCACTACAGTACCATATAGTGGGGCAGCATGTAACATCTGATAGTAGGGGAACTAGAACAATGTCATCTACCACAGTCTGTACACAGGCTAAGGTACATATCAACAATACATACACTGTCGACATTTACCATAGGTACACAGACCTCAGTACTGTACGAACATCCACAGAATGTGCAGGTAATGTCATGTAATGTAACCCCTACTGTACATAACATGTATAGCAGTCAGATACATCAGTGACTTTTTCTCAGATATGATGCCACAAATTATGGTGTACAGCACATATGCACCACTTCATGCATGACATATGTCTTTGAAGCTCGCTAGCAGTATACAATCAGCTGAGCTTGAGCTTGGTGTGTAAACACCCGATAGAAGACCAACCTCCCTGGATTGCTGTGAGATTAATTAGACAAGTAGTTTGGGTAGGCTTTCACACGGAATAGCCATAAGCTGCACTTGTAAATAAAATAAAATGAAATTCGAACCACAGTGTGCACTGAATGAATACTCAAGATCTGAAACACGAAGATTTGTTCAACCAACAACAGACTAAGCATATGCTTTCACCAGCAACCTGGCTTCTTCAGAGTCTGACAGTAAAACACTCCATATAAAAAACACTCCACATTTAAAGCAAGAATGCATTCTCCCCACCCATCCAATTAATCAATAAATCAATCAAACAGACAATTTCTTAAGAATACATTTACAACCAAGTATTAGTTTAAAAAAACAATTCATAACATTTAGTAAACTTGTAATAGTCATACACTACATATGTATACATATAAAAATGTAATATAAAATTGCAGTTCCTCTAAATAACACTACTTAAGTATTTTAACTGAGGCTTTATGGTGTCACATTCATTTAGCCCAGGGCGCCTGGTAGCATTGAGCCTAAGCTGCCATTCCATTTCTAACCTTGCTACCCTGTTCTGTGCATCACACTGAATGTTAGACTTAACCCTATCTATAATAAAAAAATAAAAATTTGTTAAAATTCACATACTGCACTATGCAAATAAAGTGCATTGTGCTCATCCTTTCTCCTGATTGAACTGACATGTTCCCCTATTCTTGTTTTCAAGCTTCGTGTAGTCATGCCCACATAAAATGCATCGCATGACATACACGAAGCAAGATATACACAATTCTTGGTGCTACAATTACAAGCACCTGGACAATATATCGTACGTTGATACCCCACTACACTTACGTACGTCCCAACTGCTATGTATCTACATCCTCTACAGGAACCACATTTGCTCATGGCAGATCTAGTGTTGCTTCTACCCTCTCTTTCAAGTATACTCTTCAAGTTCTTTCCTTTTCCATAGACAATCACCGGGGTATCACCTAGGATCATTTTAATATCTTTACTCAGAAAATATTTCCACAAATTTCTGTGACTAGAACCTAGTTCATTAGCTCTTTCATTGTATGTTAAAACAAATTTTGCTTTATTTGTTTTATTCAATGTGCTGACACTACTACCTATGTTTGCACCCTCCTCCCCTTGCCCTCTTAGAATAGGACTATATTTGTTTCTTCTTCTTCTATATACTTCTTTTTTGATGTTAGTTAACATTGATAGCGGGTACCCCCTGTCAACAAACATTCCAATCAATGTATACATTTCCTTCTTAAATAAATCATCATTACTGATTAATCTACATAGCCGGACCATCTGGCCCTTAACTACACCTCTCCTTTGGTGCAGCGGGTGACAACTTGTGTAGTGCAGCATCGAGTTTGAATAACTAGGTTTCCTGTAAATTGTACTCACCAGTCCTTCTTTGGTCTTAAATAAGGTAATGTCCAGGTAATTTACTCTCTCTTTGTTCCAGGTGTGTGTAAATCTAAGGAAATCTGTGGTTTCATTAATGTAAGAGCAAAATTCCTTAACACTTTCCTCATCCCCTTTCCAAAATATAAGGAGGTCATCTAAAACCTACAGTACAAAAGAATGTTGCCCTTGTACTTTGAGTTTAACACAAATTGCTTTTCCCATGCCCATAGCACTAAATTAGCATAGACAGGGGCACAACGGGCACCCATCGCTACCCCTGTCTTTTGTTGATAGATCTCTCCATCAAATTGTATAAAGTTATTATGTAGTATGATTTCCATCAAGTCATGACATATCTCCAGTCTTTCTTTATCAAAACTGGGACTAGTCAAAAGACTGTCATAAAACAGTTCCAGCCCAGTTTGATGTGGTATCACTGAGAATAAGTTAATGACATCGACAGTCAAAACCCAAACATCTCATTCCCAATGCCCTTAACACTTCCTACCCTTTCCAAACAATGCCACGAATCCTTTAGTATGTGGTCAGCATCCATTAATGCTTTTTACAAAATGGTCCACAAATGCAGCCATTGGTTCTGTCTTGGAACCCTTTGCAGAAACAATTGGTCGAAACTGCACATTTTCTGTCCCTTTGTGGACCTTTGGGATTCCAAAAAGCTTGGGCATAGTAGGAAACTTCACACAAAGAAACTCATACTCAACCTCATTAATAACTCCTTGATGTAAAGCATCAAACAAAAACATGTCTATTCCTCTATATGCTCTATTAGTTTCATTAATTGATGCTCTAGTGTATGTGTTTTCATCCCCAAGCAACCTGAATATACAACTACTGTAGTCTATTTTATTCATGATGACCATTCCTCCCCTTTGTCTGGTTTCATACATCTAACCTTCTGTGTTGACCATAATTCTTGTATAACCTTTCTTTCATTCTCTGATAAATTATCCTTGACCTCAGATTTTTGCCTACAGATTTTCCTAAACTCATATTCTACCATCTGTTCAAATCCAGTGATCTCTGAGTTTATGGGAGGCATGAAGCAACTTTTTCTTTTGATCCCTAAAGATACGTTCTCGTCTGTAGACATCATAGCACATGAACCCTGACCAGCAAAATATAATTGCAAATTAAGCTTCCTAATATATAACTTTAAGTTTAGTAAAACTTGTGCAATATCTAGCTTGAAATTTGGCACAAAGTTTGTACCTTTGCTAAACAGTTCAAAATACACATCACTAATATCCATTTCAGTGTAATTATATATTGTGAAGCCTTTGCTTCTAACAATGTCACATGATAATGAAGAAGTACATACATCCAACACATCAGTGTTAGCTGAAGCAAATTCTTGACTTAAACAAATATTGTTGGGTTCATTATGAGTTACAGGCACATACATATTTACATTGCTATCCTGTGTCTTACTACAATTTCCCATTACATCAAAACTTCTGTACTGCACTTGCTTTACATTGTCCAAAATATACTCATTTGTGTGGTGTAAATTTTGATCACTTACATTCTGCATGTCACTTTGTTTTTCACTCAAAAATTCACAGTTCGTGGGAAACTCCAACACAAAATCAAAACATACATTAAAGTCTAACGTATTAGTAACAACATCGTTGGCTTTACATCTACTAGGATTTAATAGTTCACCCAGCTTCTTCTTGGGTGCTGACGTGGAGATTTGGCCGTTTGTGGCTGCTTGTTCAAGAGCCTCTCCGACCTTCGCAGGAAAACCTGCGGCTCTAAAAAATCATCCCCTTCTTCCACATACAATTCCTGTGTCACATCCATATCTTCACCACCAATATCTTTTTCATGATTAGTACCATTGAAATTAAACACTTTTCTACCCGGTGGGTACGCTGCTTTATTTTTGTAATCTGCAGCATCCCTGGCCAATTTTTTGTGTTTAATGGCCCTGTTTTTTTCCACAAAAGCCTCAATGTTTTTAAAAACTTTTTCAAAATTCACTTTATATTGTAAAAACAATAAGTCAGATGTAATACTAAAGTGAAGCTTACTAATCTCTTCACGTAAAACATTGAGTCTATTGTTATTGTTCCGAATGATTAAATCAAGAAGCTCCATACCTGCTTTTTGAAACAGTTCAACCAGGTCTTGAAAAATGTCAGAATCCATTTCTACCCCCATCGGCAACTTCCATAAACGTAAACCCTTAGGGACTTGGTTAAGCCCCCTCGATTTAATCAGGAACAAGTTGTCTAATTGCATCGCTCTATATATATCCACAACCAATGTGAACACAGCCACAGCCACATATGGTTAGCTAGCATGGTATTACAGTATATGGACTATGTGTTCTACACCATCCTGATATGTGCCACTCACAGACTGACCGTACATATACTGGCCTGCTACACAGTTTGATCTGGTGGCTGTCTGCGGTATGGGACATGTGTGTTTATGGCCCTACAAACATGTACACCACTACAGTACCATATAGTGGGGCAGCATGTAACATCTGATAGTAGGGGAACTAGAACAATGTCAACTACCACAGTCTGTACACAGGCTAAGGTACATATCAACAATACATACACTGTCGACATTTACCATAGGTACACAGACTTCAGTACTGTACGAACATCCACAGAATGTGCAGGTAATGTCATGTAATGTAACCCCTACTGTACATAACATGTATAGCAGTCAGATACATCAGTGACTTTTTCTCAGATATGATGCCACAAATTATGGTGTACAGCACATATGCACCACTTCATGCATGACATATGTCTTTGAATCTCGCTAGCAGTATACAATCAGCTGAGCTTGAGCTTGGTGTGTAAACACCCGATAGAAGACCTACCTCCCTGGATTGCTGTGAGATTAATTAGACAAGTAGTTTGGGTAGGCTTTCACACAGAATAGCCATAAGCTGCACTTGTAGTAAGATTACTAAAAGCGCAAGTAGCAGCAAGTCTAGCAGAGGAGCAGAATTCCCCATACTGCTGTGAGACTTATTAAGAGAGGGCACCTAAACAAGCATGTTCACAGCATAATGATAGAAGACACACTGCTTAGAAGGCTATCTGTGCACACTGAAGTTAACTACACCACTGCAGTGCTCCTTACAGACTATCTACAGCTTATCCGCTGCTTAATGGAGATACCCCTTACAATAGTGACTCCACATAAAGAAATGCTGTAACTGTAGTAGAAGTCTTTACACTATAGCCACCAGGAAAATGCCATTATGGCAATGCAAGTCGTATGCTATTTATGAGGGGGGATTGAGTGGATTTCATTGTGTGGATTATATAGCTAGTCTAGGTTCTTAGAGTGTTATATTACATTAAATAGTTAGTTTAGGTTCCTAGAGTTTGAATTCACTTTATGCGTAGCCAATACTGAGGTTAACAAATGTTTACACAGCAATGCTTGGTTCCTACTGTTTTAAATCACATTATGTGTAGAAAATACAGTGAAATTACACATTAGCTAATTTACTCTACTGTGTTACATGCTGTAACTGTGCTAGAGATTTAGTGCCATCTTGTGTTATGTTCACATGCTGTTATTGGTATATGTTGGTTTGTGATATACAAATGACTGTTGCCCTCCCTTCTCATATGTTTCTCTTATTGTCTCACTTCTAGATCTATCAGCCACCTTAACCAATACCCAGGCTTAGTCTCCATGGAGTGACTGTCTATTACCTGGAGCTGCTACAGAGCAGTCCATCTCAACTAAAGACTCCAGCCAACTAAATGCCATCTATAAAACAAGGTTAATAGTAGAATTTCATCTTTCCCTGTAAGCCCATCTGAAGGCAGGCGGCAGGTATAGTTTCCACCCTCACCCTCCCTACTTACAGCAAACCTTATCTGTATTTATCTATAGGAATTACAATTTAAACATTTCCTCTCTGGCCATTTTTCCTACCTTTGTTACCACCCCTGTGGAATCTACATAAAGATCCTGACTACAGTGAGGCTTAAGTTGCTGAAATAAAAATAGCCCTAGCCGAAGATATACACTACTGCAGAACAGGAAAACTAACCATAAGTTATATTATTTAAGCTAAAAAAGAACAAAACCTTGTAGCATAACCAACTTACTCTTATGCTCAGGTATAACTGATAGTTTTTTGTGGGCTTGCCTGCCAGCTCGGTTGCCCCTGCTCTTGGGCTCACTCTGCTCCCCTACCCTGCTCCCAATTCCCACACACCCCCACATCAACTACATTTATACCTATCCATCCCCACCTCCATTCAACCTACACCCAATCTACATCCTTCCCACCTCTTGCAGTTCCAGAAACCAGTCACATTTCTTACTACCCCTACACATTCAGTTAAACCACCCATACACATTCCTGGCAATTAACTATCCCCTTTAACTATGAATAACTTCCTCTAGCAAATGATCCTACTACTCTTCCTAGTATTTACCTACCACACCACTTCCTACAACTACTCTGTACAAAGCAACCCCCCTCACCCATAAATCCACATCCATTATCACACCCATCCCACCCAGTTACCCCCTAACAATAAGCCCTACCCTATTCAATATTACAGCCATAAGCCATACCCTTCTTAAACCCATCAACACCTACCCCAAGTCAACTGCAACCAACAAATACATAATAATACTACAAAAGCTAGTGAAACTGTTGCAAACAAACCAACAGCAACTATTAAATGACGGAGATATCCACCCAAACCCAAGCCCCTATGATGCAAATCCCCTAAGTAAAGCACAAAAGCTTCCCAAGCAAACCCAAAATTGATAACAGGCCAGCAAATAGTCTGCTCCTCCTAAATCTAAACATCAGGAGCATAAACAATAAAATACACAAGCTTCATGTTCTAATCTCACAATATCACCCTGATATAATCAGTTTAACACAAACATGGCTAAAACCAACTACCATAAATGCAAAAATCCTGCCAACTGGATACAGTATCCTTAGACAAGATAGAATGAAAAAGAAGGGTTGTGGCATTGTCCTGCTTTACAAAAATACACTAACAATAGCTAAAACTGAGTTACCAATACCCCCCTTGGAAAAAGCAGAAATACTATTAACTAATCTCAAAATAGGCAACAACAAAACTATCAACTTAGCAACAGGTTATATCCTCCCAGGCAATAATATCCCTATCATGGAAAGTTTATTACAATGGCTATCACAATCCTAGACCTGGTCATCACCAATATGGGCAACCGGTGTTCCACACCAGAGGTCAATTCCTCATTGGTCAGATCTGACCATAAGCAAATCACCCTAGACATCCACATCCCAGCCCCATCCCCCCATTAGGGAAACCAGTGTAAAAAAATTCTCCAAAGCCAACTTCATGCTTTTTAAGACAGAAGTGGCAAACTTCATGATACCCATGCCGACGGACAATAGAGATACAACTGCAGAATCCTCTACGATTGCACTTTATAAACACTTACATGAGTGCATGGATCGTGCAATCCCTAACAGAACCAAGACACTATCCTCCAAAAAAAGGAAGCCAATCTGGTGGCCCCCTGCTATAAACAAACTCTACAACAGAAGAAAGAAACTGTTGCAAAAAAGAGTAAAATCCCATGATTGGAGGAACTCCGTGGTCAGCCTCAGTAAGAAGCTGAGATCCCTCATAAAATCCTCCAAAGCTAGTTACGAAAACAAAATCACCACTGATTCTAAAGACAACCACAAAGCATTCTATAGCTATGTCAAGAATCTCAGTGGCAACACTCAGATCTGCTCTGAGTTTACAGCACAATGGCAATAAATATACAGACCCAACTGATATTGCCAACATCCTGGCAGATAGGCTAAGTGCTAACTTTACCCCTCTCTCATCCCCTAAAGGGCCCATCTCTATACCGGAAGAATGCAAAGTACCTGTAATCACAGCTGCACAGGTAAAAAACACACTCTCAAAGCCAAGAACACAGCATCCTTGGGAACTGACAACATCCCAGGCTGCATTCTACATGAACTACAGAATGAACTGGCACCCCACCTAAGTACCATGTTCAATCATAGCCTCACCTCAGGCTTTGTGCCCACTGAATGGCACACAGCAACAGTTATCCCACTCCACAAAGGGGGAGCCACCATTGATCCTGGGAACTACTGCCCCATTAGCCTGACGAGCCTGGTCTGCAAGGCTATGGAGCGTATCATCATGGAACTTATAAACAATGATATTGGTAATCTCCAAACTCTGGACCCTACCCAGTTTGGGTTTGTAAAAGTCAGATCATGTCTCCTAAACCTGATAGACTTCTTTGAAGCGGACACCAAAGCTGTAAATGAGGGTAAGGTGGTACACACAGCCTAGCTAGATCTCGCCAAGGCTTTCAACAACATCCCTCACTCTGGAATTATAGACAAACTCACTAAACTCAGTATAAATCCCTATGTCACAAGATGGGTTGCCAACTGGCTCACTGACGGAACCCACACTTTGAAAGTAGCAGACTCTAAATCCAACTTCAGACCAGTGACAAGTAGAGTACCACAGGGTTCAGTCCTGGGTCCTCTCCTGTTTGGTATCTATTTCTCTGACGTACAGGCTAACACTGAAGGTCTTTGGCTAACAAAGTTCACAGATGACTGCAAACTAGGAGCCATAATCAAATCTCCTAACAATGTGGATATCCTACAAAAGGGCCTCACTGAGACAGATGCCTGGTGTCAAAGCCATGGCTTCAAGCTCAATGCCAAAAAGTGCATTGTTATCCCTTTTGGTAAAAACTCTGTACCCATGAACTACCACATAGGCAGTAGTCTACTTAACACCAAAAGTGTGATAAGAGACCTTGGGACACAGGTGGACAGTAGTCTCTCCTTTGATAATGACATCGCCACAGTAGTCAGGAAATCCTTCTATGTGGCCCTCCTCATCACAAAAGGTTTCTCATCCAGGAAAAAAGAGGTAATTTTTCCCCTCTACTCATCACTCATTAGACCCATTATAGAGTACAATGCCCCTTTTGGTTTGTACCTCACAAGACATCTACAACAACTGGAAAGACCACAGAAATACCTCACAAAGAGGATTACTGGCCTCAAACAGATGCCCTACGCAGACCGTCGCAAAAAACTCCAGCTTTACTCAGTTGCATATCACCTACTCAGAGGTGATCTCTGCCTAACATACAAAGCTACGTCAAACCCAGAACTGTTGGACATGCTCCACATAAAGAAATCCCAATCCCTCCAAGCTACACTCTCTGGGGACCTAAACCTTGTCACCACAATAAACAAAACATGCTGGAGGGATAGATTCCTGAATCAGAGACTTCGCATACTCTGGAACAAACTACCTATCTATATCAAACAAACCTCCTCATTAGCACTTTTCAAGAAAAATATTGATGATTGGATGGGAAATAGGAAATTCACTCCAGGGATCACTTCTGTGGCTCTGCTTGACAGGGGCACAGGAAAATAATTTTCTTGGGTGTCAAAAGCCAGGGTACCATTTGGCTAGGCTTATATAGGCCCTAGGGCCAATAGCCTAGTACCTACCTATGAAGCTATGAACCTTGCCTCAGGAGACTATTGTATTAGGGGATTTTAATATTGACTGGCTCACATGCTCTTCTCAAGCTCCCACTAATCATATCAACCTAGTTTCTTTTTCTCAAATAATCAAAGAACCCACTAGAGTAGACAACAATAGAAAAAAGAAACTCTTCTAGACTGGATTTTACTAAATAAAATTCCTTCTTCCTACCTAGCAGGCACACTACCTGACTCACTAAGTGACAATCAGGCTACCTTCTTACTTAAATATAACTCCCACCACCCCAAACCCCTATACTCCAAACAATTAGGTACAAAAAAAAACTTTAACCTATCATACTTCTTACATGATCTAAAACTATACCACTGGTCCCAACTGTATTACCTACCCCTAGATGAAGCCACCAAACACTTTAACTCCACATTTCTAGAAATAATAAATAGGCATGCCCCTGAAAGAACTACCAGAGTTAAGGCCAAAACAGTTCCATGGTTAACTAGGGAAATAAGACAAAAATAACAGAAAGGAATAGAGCCTGGAAAACCTGGAGGTCCAACAAAACCCAAGTATACACAAGCATACCAACAGATTAGAAATCTAACCAAAAAACTAGTCATGCAAGATAAAAAATACTTTATTACCCACCAAAATCAACACATGAACAACCCAAAATATTCTGGCCAGGTTTAAACAGGTTACTACATCCGGGAAAAATCACCACCCCGCACCCAACAACAGGGTTAATGAAAGAAAATATAGCTGAATCATTCAATACTTTCTTTACTGAGACCGTACTTGCCCTTGCACAAAAGCAACCTCATACCAAAATCACTACTGTCCACCCCAAACCTAATAACAGCCCCACGTTTAAGCTACAACCCACCCCAACTTCCTACATAAGAAAATTACTCTCTCAATTAAAACCAACAACACTAGGAGCAGACTACCTCCCCAATGGATTCTTAAAAGTGGCAGCAACTGAAATAGCTATACCAGTCTCTATCCTAATAAACAGATCCATCTCTGAAAGCTCAGTACCCTTGATCTGAACACTGCCTATATTATACCCCTTCATAAAGGGGGCAATTCTTATGATATATCTAACTACAGACCAATAGCTATCCTATCTCCACTTGCTAAAATACTGGAGAAATGTATTCACCAACAATTAATGACCCACCTTATTAATCAGGAACTCATATCCCAAACCCAACACCGGTTCTGTCCAGGTCAAAACACAACCGCTGCCCTGCTAGCATTCACATATACCATTAACCACAACAGAAACAATGGTAAGCTTTCTTCAGCCCTCTTCCTAGACCTATCAAGGGCATTTGATATGGTTAATTATAAAAAATTAATCTCCCACCTTACTAATCTAGGCCTAGATAAATTTTCAGTCAACTGGTTTAAAAACTACCTCAACAACAGGCAATTGGCAGTACTATGGAACAATAACTTGTCTCCACTCTTACCTGTGACACTTGGTGTACCTCAGGGATCTATACTGGGCCCCCTGCTGTCCTCAAATTTACTAACAATCTCCACTCAGCTGTAAATAGTTCTAACCTTATCCAATGTGCAGATGATTCTACTATAATATGCAGTGCCCCTACCCTAGCAGACCTACTCAAAATAACCCAGGAAAAGTTTCACTCATTTGAAAGCTGGCTTACTGAGAATGCCTTGATACTCAACCCCAAAAAACTAAGCTCCTCATATTTCATCCCTCAATCACTACTGCCCCCACCTCATCTTTTACTATCCACTCAAAAAATGGGACCCCTATTTCACCTGAATCCCAGACAAAACTTCTAGGTATTACTATTGATAACAAGCTCACATTTGATGTACACATTAATCTGGCCATAAAAAATACTAACAAAAAAGCTGGGAAGTCTCTACAAACACAAATCATTCCTGACCCATAATGCTAGAACTACAATTGCACAAACACACCTTCTCTGAACTCTACTGTATGCATCACCAATCTTGACCAATCTATCCAAAACATAAATAAATTGACCACCTGCTATAATCAGATAGCCAGATTTGACAACAACAGCTCCTTTAGAACACATCACTGGCAAAACCTAAAGCAATTGAGTTGGCTTGAACAACCAAACCTACTAACCTATAACGAGCTGGTTATCATACACAAGCTACTCTCTCATCCAAATATAACACCTTAAACCAAAATTCAAGTAGAAACCAGTGAACCAAAACCAAAAATGAAAAAAAGTCACTGGGAGCTCACCAATAAGAGGAACGAGTAAGATGTTTAATGAAGCTCAGCCACAAACACAACGTAACAGAATATGCTGAAGAACAGAGTTTAATGCTCTCACTGTATAAATCGCGTTTTCATTACACCTTCATCAGAATACTTGTTACAAAAACATTCAGCTTTATATATACACACAATTAAATAAACATCATGGTTGCCATTGGTCATCAATTAACAAGAAATAATTGAACAATTGAACATTTGTTCTTAAAGGCAACAGACCCATTTTAAAAACCAAATGTGGTAATATATAATAATACTTTTACCAAAAACATCCATTTATTCATCACCATAACAACAATAATAATAAAGTTATGAAATATATATAAAATGATCTTAATAAATACTACTGGATAGTTTATAATCTCTAGAAATGTTTGTAAAAAATGAATGAATATATAAATATAAATAAATATATTTAAATTATTGATATTATTAAATTTAATAAATAATAAATATTAGTATATACTAATAAGTGCAAAATTATAGTTTGGCTTGCCTTAATTTCAGGACTGGTTTAATAGAAACCATATCATTAATTCCTGGAGGTCTTGAAGCATCTAACCATATCTGCCAAAAAAGCTCGCCTTCATTAAGAAACATAATCCAACAGTATTACTGTCCTAGGCAACTCCCCTCCACAGACAAGTTACTGTTAGCAGTTACCAGATCTCACAACCATGCCGGTGACTCCCTATACTCTTCTTATATAGCCAAAATCTGGAACTCCCCACCTACATCCATAACCCTAGAAGCATCTCTTTCCAAATTTAAAATAACTATCAAAACTTACCTCAGCAACAAATTACTATGTCCTTGTTCCACACCAGACTAATGCTTAAACCACTTCTATACTAATGCATTTCTTGGCTTAACAAAAATCTCATGTTTTACTTTCATAAAATTATATTCCACAACAGAAGAATGATGGCATATCTGTGTTACTCTGCACTATGCATTGTTGTTTATAAACCTATTGTCAACTGTACCTGACTGATGCTTAATACCTATATGTGTGTCCAACTACATACCTAATGGACCTAGTTGAAATATGCATCCAAGAATTATCTGTATGTCTTGTAAATTTGTCCCTTTGGAGCTTTTCTCCCCGGGCCTCCACTGAAAATGGGCATGTATCCAGTTGGACTATCCCGGTTAACAAATGTAAAATAAATAAATAAATAAGGTTGTCAGGGGTGTGGCTGGAAGCACATAAACAGGGCCAATATTGACATGTTGCTGTGATGCCCGGATACATTTACTGTTGTTACAGGTTTGTTGCAACATATGTACTATGAGGGATATGACGTCTGTGACTATCACTGCTTTCTCCATCTACTGACTGCAATCCTCATACTACCTTCTGCAGTCCACAGCTAGATGCTCCGTGGGTGACGCATGAAACCATGGACACAATGCTGCCCAGGCTGCAGATGACCCTGCAGATGGGGATGCCCCATAAACATGGAACTGACATGGTAGGTACTGAGACATGCACAACAGCCATAACCACATAAACATGGTTAAAGTAACATTACTCCAAATGCAGTATAGCAGCACTTACAGTCTATAGTCAGGTCAGGCACATCCCCCTCCTGTTTGTTGCACTGTTTCCACAGTGTATGTTGTTAGAGGTACACCCCAATCCATCTGAGATGCTGTTTGCCACATGGCAGATATAGTTCCTGCTCACAGTGGATGAAAAGGGCCAACACCACCATGTTGTTTCTAGGTATTGGAGTGTGTTTTCATACAATTGGCTGTGGGAATATCACCACAGCTGTTTCACATGCAGGCAGCTAGGGGAGGACTGCGATTCATGCAGAGGCCATCAGCTGATCATGAGCATCACTTACAATACACATGCTGCTGGCTAAGCAAAGCAGGTGTAGGTCTCCACGTCCACCAGAGAGGGGTTGGGGACACAGATAGAGGCAAATACATATCAGGGACTGGTGGGAGGGTAAAACTGAAGCATGTTTGTGTCCCACACCTACCAGCACAGGGTATCAAACCCCTGACAACTATGCAGTGCTAGCACAGTTTGATGCAATTATTGGATGCGCCACATGGGTTACCTGTTGTGGCTCACTCAGAACATATATGTGATGGTGAGTGACATCTGCAACAGGGATACAGTAGCTGTACAGTAGGTGACATACATGTGCCTGTTGGCATGAACAGGTGCCAGCGTCAACACAGCCGCACTCTCACAAGGACACACACACACACACACACATTGACACACCTGGCAGGGCCAGGTGTACAACTCATTGGTTGTGGGATTGCTACATCACATCATTGTGCAGGTATCCCATGCATCACACAGGTCATACGGAAGATGTATGGGCTAAGGGTATGGGGAGGTGTTTGATATCAGGCAACATGCTGCAGTATGCCCATGAGGGTTGTAGGGAGTGTGGATGTGAACATCTGCAGCATGCAACACACACACAAACACACAGGGTGTCAGTGCTGACATGCATGGGTGCATGTCTGCACAGGTGTGTGGTGTTCGACTGCACCAGATGGCTGTCCAAGGCTAGGCGATGGGTGTACCTTGGCATCAGGCCACATGACGATGGTCTGCATTGTGGCTCAGGGATGTAGTGTCTGCATTTGCCCACACAGGTGGGTATTGTATCCCCCATCTGGTCACCTGGGTGACTATTGTGTGCGGCCAATGCTGTGCATCGCTTGCCATGTCTGTGTTCCTTAGTCCATGACATGGACAGTGCCTGGGATATTGCACACCTCCCACATGCATGCACAATGCCATGTGGAACTGTACCTGGGGTGTCTGGCCCATGTTGTGAACACAGATTATCATCAGATGTGCCAGTCCTGCCCCTGTGGCAGAACTGGTAATGGCCAGCAGCTTTACCCTGCACCTACATTGAGAGCATGCTATTAGCATTTTCTGGTGTCAGAGCCATCTGTCCATACAGAGAATGTTGTTAGGCATGGTATGTCCATTGTGGGTCACATGTGATGGCACCACAGGTGGCGCAGGTGTCCATTGGGGAACATTGGATAGGTGCACTGTCTGCACGTATGTGCATATTGGACAGATGGACAGGGTGACATGCCCTCTGTGGCCCACTGCTGTCACTCCATTGTTACTATCAGTGGCCAATATGCAGTGTACTACCCACATACTGACTGTTACCTAGGCAAGTGTGTGTGTATGACACATGGGTTGAGAGTGTGCTCTGGGTAATACTGGGGTTGCTAACTGTTATTGCCTGGCCTTGATGTCACATGTCTGGGTATGGCTTTGCAGCCCAACCTCTCAGCCATATCACATTTGTTATCTCTGTATGGTGGACATTGTGATATATAGTATGGCCACCATATAAGAAATATGCAAAACCCACTGCACATTGGCCATAGGTGTCACACAGTCAAAACCACCTCTACACAGGATATGGGTTACAAACACACACACCTGTCATGTTTGGGAGTAGAACCCCTACCTAACTAGTTTATTAAACTACAGCACTATGCAGTTATAGTACGGTGCCACAGATATTACTGGAGTAGTCTTTCCCCGAAAATGTATTTCACAATGACTGACATCAGCAGGATTGGTAAAGTATGGCATTTGAAAGTGACTGCGAGAGACTAGCCTAAAATGCATTGCTTCCTACACAGACAGTGACACACACAATACATCCTGAACTGCCATGTGGGGGAAGGAACCCTACCATGGTTTTAATTCACACTACCGCAGTATGCCGTTACAGGACATGCCATGGAGAATAGTGGTCTACAACCTTCCCAGAGGTGTATTTCTAGGTGGGTGACATCAGCAGCCTTGCCAAAGTTGGGTATGTGAAATGTAAGGGGTGTGAGTACCCTCAAAGCATTGCTCTCTACACAGTCAGACATGCACGCATACACGCACAGTTTGCAGGTCTGGAGTTAGAACTCCCACCTAACTCCTTTATCACACTATGTTCATACACTGTTACAGGACACGCTATGGAGATTAATGGGCTACAATTGTCCCAGAGGTGTATTTCTAGGTGTGTGACATCAGCGCCCTTGCCAAAGGTGGATATTTGAATTGTAAGGGGTGTGAGTAGCCTAAAAAGCATTGCTGTCTACACAGGCAGACATGCACACAAACACACACACACACACACACAGTTGCCAGGTTTGGGGTTGGAACTCCTACCTAACTAGTTTATCACACCTCAGTGGTACGCAGTTACGGGATGTGCTACAGAGACTACTGGGCTACAGCTTTGCCAGAGGTATATTTCTATGAGGGTGACATCAGCAGCTTTGCCAAAGTTGGGTATGTAAAATGTAAGGGGTGTGAGTACCCTAAAAGCATTGCTCTCTACACAGCTAGACATGCACACAGTTGGCACGTCTGGGGTTAGAACTACCACCTAACTCCTTTATCACACTATGGCCATATGCTGTTACAGGACGTGCTGCAGATATTACTGGGCTACAGTCATCTCAGAGGTGTATTTCTAGATGCATGACATCAGCAACTTTGCAAAGGTTGGTATTTGAATTGTAAGGGGTGTGAGTAGCCTAAAACACATTGCTCTTGACACAGTCAGACATGCACACAAACACACACACACCTGCCAGGTTTGGGTTTGGAACTCCTACCTAACTAGTTTATCACACTACAGTGGTATGTGGTTACAGGATTTGCTACAGAGATTACTGGGCTACAGCTTTCCCAGAGGTGTATTTCTAGGTGGGTGACATCAGCAGCCTTGCCAAAGTTGGGTATGTGAAATGTAAGGAGTGTGAGTACCCTAAAAGCATTGATCTCTGCACAGTCAGACATGCACGCATACACACACACAAAGTTGGCAGGTCTGGGGTTAGAACTCCCACTTAACTCCATTATCACACTATGACCATACGCTGTTACAGGACATGCTACCCAGAGGTATATTTCTAGGTGTGTGACATCAGCAGCCTTGCCAAAGGTGGGTATTTGAATTGGAAGGAGTGTCAGTAGCCTAAAAAGCATTGCTCTCTACACAGTCAGACATGCACACAAATACACATACACACACACTCCCACACACAGTTGCCAGGTTTGGGGTTGGAACTCCTACCTAACTAGTTTATCACACTACAGCAGTATGCAGTTACGGGATGCGCAACAGAGAATACTGGGCTACAGCCTTCCCAGAGGTGCATTTATAGGTGGGTGACATCAGCAGCTTTGCCAAAGTTGGGTATATGAATTGTAAGGTGTGTGAGTGGCCTAAAAGGCACAGCTCTTTACACAGTTAGTGAGAGATAGACACGCACACACAGACTTACAAACGCACAGTTGCCACGTCTTGAGTTTGACCTCCTAACTAACTACATTATCACACTACAGCAGTATGCAGTTATAGCATGCATTATGGAGACTACTGGGCTACAGCCTTCCCAGGGGAGTATTTCTAGGTGGGTGACATCAGCGACATTGCCAAAGGTGGGTTTATGAATTGTAAGGGTTGTGAGTAGCCTAAAAGGCATTGTTCTCTACACAGTCTGTGAGAGACAGACACACACACAAACACTGACACACACTCATCCACACAGTTGCCATGTCTGGGGTTAGAACTTCTACCTAATTAATTTATCACATGACAGTGGTACACAGTTATGGGATGCACCATGGAGATTACTGAGTTACAACTCTCCCAAAGGTGTATTTCACATTGGATGACCTCAGCAGGCTTGTCAGGGTAGCGCTATGGGGTGGGCGGTGTGTGCATGGCCCATATCCCTTTCATGTAGAGGTGACACACCACATGCGACCACACACGGGGCCATATGTCACAGGTATGTGTATACGGCTACAAGATGACTACATCCTTGTACAGCCATGTTGCACAGCTGGCACATGGACAACCTAGTCTGTGGTGCTGACAGGTACGGGTCGCTAGTAACCGCAGTGAGTGATATCTGCACCTGATGTGTTTGGGGCCCTTTGGCTGTGTGCTGGGTGGGACAGATGTGGATGGCTCCTTGTCACGGTCACCCTCTTCCACACATCTATATCCATCTACCTTTGGCTTATTATGGTGTGTTGTCTCTACATATATGTATTCCTATCCACTGTGTGTACAAGGCATGAGTGGTGCATACTGACATGTGTCTGCACTAGCAATTGCAACTGCCAGATGTGTCTAGTCCACTGGTGTTTGCATACATGGCCTTCATGTGTTTAAGTGTGTGAGCATGCCCAGTATGACCATTCAGTATGCTGATGACTGACATTGCCTTCATTTCTCTAAGTGTGTGAGCATGCCCAGTAAGGCCTTCTGTTTTGCATGTGTGGATCATGTCCAGTGGTTTGTCCTGCACTGCTGAACTTTGTGTTGTACACCGACAGGTAGCATGCTATGTCTTCAGGGTATCCATTGATCATTTGGCATTGATTGTTGCAACATGTCTGCATAGTGGGGGGAACATCTGACTATTTCTATGTTTATACACAGGATTGGGGGAGCGCACCTGACTGTTACTATATGTCTATGTAGGGTGGGGGGGCACACCTGACACCTGTACTCATTTGCTAGGACTGTACTGGTATGTCCTGTAGTCAATTAAAGCCAGTAGTCTTAGCTATCGTGCTGGCTAAGCCATGATGGTGTATTACCATTCTTATATTTTGATTACATACACATAGGGTGGTAATTCCAGATATGCTCAGAATTAGTCCAAAATGACAAAAAATACACTGAACCCACAGACATTGCCAACATCCTAGCTGACAGGTTCAGAGCAAACTTCTCCCACCCTCCCCACCAAAAGGGCAGATATCTATCCCAGCAGAGTGCTGCCCCCCTGACATCTCAGATGCTCAGGTAAGAGCTGCCCTCTCCAAAGCAAAAAAACACAGCATCAATGGGACCAGACGGTGTCCTGGGCTGCGTCCTACATGAACTCCAAGAAGAGCTAAACCCAAACATAAAACTACTGTTCAATCTCAGCCTTACTACAGGATATGTGCCCAAAGAGTGGCGTACAGCAACAGTGGTCCCTCTCCATAAAGGTGGTGCCTCACCGGATCCTGGAAACTATCGCCCCATAAGCCTGACTAGCTTGGTCTGCAAAGCTATGGAAATGATCATCATGGACCTCATAAATAAAGATATTGGGGACCTACAGACACTGGACCTACCCAGTTTGGCATTGCTAAGGGCAGATCCTGCCTCTTAAACCTGGTTGATTTCTTTGAAACAGTCACCAAGGCCATTGACGAGGGGAAGGTGGTCCACACAGCCTACCTGGACCTCGCAAAAGCCTTCGATACAATACCCCACTCGGGCATTATAGATAAGCTCACCAGCTTAAATATAAACCCCTATGTCACTAGATGGATTGCAAACTGGCTCAAGGACAGAACCCACATGGTTAGAATTGCTGGAGCCATGTCAGACTCCAAACCAGTTACAAGTGGTGTCCCACAAGGCTCAGTCCTGGGACCTCTCTTCTTTGGTATATATTTCTCTGAGGTACAGGCCAACACAGAAGGAATGTGGCTGACCAAGTTCGCAGATGACTGCAAACTGGGTGCCATAATCAACTCTCCAGCCGACATAAGCATCCTCCAAAAGGGCCTCATAGTAACAGACAACTGGTGCCAGAGCCATGGCCTCAAGCTAAATGCCAAAAAGTGTATAGTCATCCCCTTTGGCAAAAACAAAGTGTCCAAAAATTACCACATAGGTGGTAATCCATTAAGTACAGAAGAAGTAATTAGGGACCTGGGGACCAAAGTTGATAACAATCTCTCATTTGACAACCACATGGCCAAAGTGGTTAGAAAAACATTTTATATAGCCCACCTAATCATGAAGGGATTCACATCTAGATCGGGGGAGGTCATCGTGCCTCTTAACTCATCCCTCATCAGGCCCATAATTGAGTACAATGCCCCTTTTGGGATGTACCTTACTAGACACCTGCAGCAACTGGAAAGACCCCAAAAGTACCTCACCAAGAGGATCAAAGGGCTCAAACAGATGCCATATGCTGCCCGGTTAAAGAAACTCCAGCTCTACTCAGTGGCATACCGCCTGTTCAGAGGCGATCTGTGCCTGACGTATAAAGCCATGTCCAACCCAGAATTAATGGACATGCTGCACCTCAAAAAATCTAAATCCCATTGAGCTATGCGCTCGAGAGACTTGAACCTCAGCACTGAAATAAATAGGACATGCTGGAGGGACAGATTCATAACCCAGAGGCTCCCTTCACTCTGGAATAAAATCCCAGTCCAGGTTAGGCGGAGTCCCTCATTGACTCTCTTCAAGAGGAATCTTGATAAGTTGATGGGAGATCGTAGGTTTACCCCGGGTATCACTTCTGTGTCACTGTTAGACAGAGGCACAGTATACTAACCTCGAAAAAGGGCATAGCAAAATAAATTTAAAATGGGTGGCGAAAGCCAAACACATTCTGGCTAGGCTTATAAATGCCCTAGGGCAGATAGCCTAGTATGAACCTATGAACCTATTAGTTTCTGACTTCCTAGCCATCACAACTGACTTCCCACTACTTGGCCTGCTGTAGTCTGTCTGTGTAGACCTGGGGGGGTGGTAACACATAGCCCTCATTCAGAGGCCATAGTACAGCATTTGGTTGTGTTTGTCTACACCTGTCCTGCTGGCTGTGGTTGTTGTTGGGTATGTGACCCCACTCCTGACTGGCATGTGTCAGTCCTTATCTTGTGGGTGTCCCAGTATTGAGGGTGGTGCTGCAGGGCTGCCTATGTCGGATGCACATAGTACACTCCCTACGCATGGTTAGGCACAGGTAGTGTAATGTTTGGCATCCCTTTTACTGTATGTGAGAGTTAGAGAAATGTGCTATTCCTGGGTCCCTCTCATGTCAGAGTATTTGCTATGCGTTGCCTTTTTGCCAGGGCCAGGGCATACTGGGCACACCTCCTTCTGCCTACTGGGGCAGGCTCAGGTTGTTCCTTCTCCAAGTCACTCTGTGCCTGTGCAGGCCTTGGCATTGGTTGGGGAGACTGTGTGACCCTGTCCCTTGCTGCTCCTGCTGCAGCTGTTTCCGCAGGATCATATTGTGTAGCATGGCACATACAAGGACGATTTGGGTACATGTAGTTGGTGAGTACTGCAAGGCTCCACCGGATGTGTCCAAGCACTGGAACCATGACTTGAGCATCCCATACACATGCTCTATTATGATTCTTGTTTGTGCGTGTGCCTCATTATGGAGTTCTTGTTCGGGTGTGTGTGCATTTCTGATGGGTGTCATCAGCCACGGCTCCAATGCGTATCCAGCATCCCCCACTAGGTAACTGTGTGGGATGTCCCCATTGGCAAATTTCTGCTACAGCTGCGTCAAATGCCAGATGTGGGAATCAAGATAACTTCCAGGGCAGCCAGCATACACGTTCAGTATTATGCCTTGGGCATCGCACATGACCTGGTAGTTGATGGAGGGGAAGCCCTTGCAGTTGATGCAGATCCTACCCTGCTCACCGGGTGGTGCTTTGATGCATATGTGCATGCAGTCTATTGCACCCACTACCTCAGGGTATTCTGCTATTTGGTGGAAGAGATGCATATTGCATATTGCTGGCCAACGCAACACGGGTGAGAGGAAAATATAAGTGCTCACCGACATGTGCTGCCATGGCAACCAGGAACTTGTGGATTACCCTGGATTCTGATGCCTGTGAAATCCCCATCATATTCCCAGCTGGCCTTTGGAAGGTACCTGTAGCTAGTATTCTTAGGCCTACACATACCTTCGTTTCCATGGGGATGGGTTCCCTCTGTTAGTTCTGTGTATCAGACGTGGCTGACACAGCTCAACAACTGGCTGTAGGAGATCTCTGTCCACCCTATAGCACTCCACTATCTCCAGCTCATGTAGCCCTTAGTAGGTTACCCTGGGTCTGTACACTCTTCTCTGTCTCCTCACTGTGGGTTGATTGGCAGCATTCACGTCCTCACCACCCTCAGCCTCTTCCACAAGTTGCATGATAGCTATTGCAACTCCTAACATTTTGCTATTTTGAGTGTTAAAAGTTCCCCACTTGTTTACACCGGTGGTGTAGGGTGTGGGAAAAAACAGAGGGGTAGGTGTTTGCATAGTTTATAGTGGCATTCTGGGCTGGGCTGGTCTGCAGCCTGTGTAATTGACTGGTTCCGATACATTTCACCTGGCAGCAAACCTAGTACCCCTTGATTCCCTTCCTACTGCTGCTTTCCCTTCCCATTGCCCTTCTGTTTCAGCCTAGGGGCACACCATGCAATCGATATACTCCAATGTGTGCACACTGCTGCTATTTCCTTTTTTCACTTCCTTTATCTTCCTGTAGATCTCGGTGTGCAGCACGCACACTCGCTTACACTTTGTCATAAGTGCTAGGTAGGTTTACACACACCCCCTGGCTTCAATGTGCTAAGCTAGGTGCAATCCAGCACCACAGGGTTCCAATCTGCTGACAGTATGCCTGACACACCCACTGTCTATGTCACCTACCTCCTAGTCTTGCAATCACCTATTCATACTGTTACACTGTTGGGACCTGCCTCACATGCTGGTGGAAACTGGGATTCACTATCCTTCCCCTCATTTGCATACGATTGCCTACTAATGCATAGTTACATTTGTCACACTGTGCCTCCCCCCTTGGCAACCACTATTCACTGGTTGGGTTGTCTTTTGCTTGCCATTGACTTGCATGGCGAAATACTGATTTTAGTTAGACTGCTTTTTTTAGGTATCTTTTCTTATTTCCCCACTGATCCCATTTGCACGGCACTGCCCTATGCTTCACCAACCATGATCGGAGGACATATAATAAAAGTTGTATTTTGTACATTTTGCATTGTTTGCAATGCCAATGGCCTTATACTTGGTAATTGGCATGCTTCCTCAATGATATGCAGCCTTTATTGGAGCTGTCATGTTGCCATTTTGGATTTTGCAGTACCGTACTAGGTTACTAACCGAGTACATTTCTGCATATTACGCTAGTCCTGCACACCCTGATTCCTACTTCCTGGATGGCAGATTTACCTAATTTGCATAGTTTTTACCTGCAAATGGGGTCATTTGCATATGGGGGCTGGGAACATGAAGCACTAGTGCTAGAGCGCTCGTGCACGTCAAACGAGCACATACGTGGATTGCTTGGCCGCCATATTGGCAAAATTACCTTTTACACTAATCATGCACACTGTGCAAGCTTTTGAGAATCCGGGGGTTCATCTTAAAGCTTACACAATAGCAAACCAGTTCATTAATGTCTGACCTCTGACTAGTGCAGGTAAATAGATATTAACTGTTGTTTTCATGATATTAATTTATATATATATAATTTTCACATTTTTTTAAATATCTCAACAACCAAGTAACACAGACAGAACTCCTTTCCTGCATAAGGATGGCACAGTGTTGCAGTGGTTTACATTGTTGCCTCACAGCAAGAAGTTCTCTGCTTTGATTCTCAGTTGGATGCTTTCTGTGTGGAGTCTGGATGTCCTCCCTGCATTTTTGTGGGTTTCCTCCAAGTGCTCTAGTTTCCTCCTATGTTACAAAGACATGCATCTGCAGCATTTCACCATGGGCCTCTTCTGAAGATTGTCTCATAGGTTCATAGGTTGATACTAGGCTATCTGCCTTAGGGCATTTACAAGCCTAGCCAGAGTGTGTTTGGCTTTCGCCACCCTTCTTAGAGTAGTTGACTGTGCCTCTATATAGTAGCTCATTCCAAGTCGGACTTTCCTGGTAAAGAAATGTTAAATAAATAAATATGAAAGCTCTCAGCTAGATGAATAAAATTCTGCTGAAAGTGCATGTGTAACTTGAGTGGTTCCTAAAATATTGTAAGTTGTTTACAAAATATTACAAATGTAATAGTTTCATAGTTTCATAGTTTCATAGTTTAGTACTAGGCTATCTGCCTTGGGGCATTTGCAAGCCTAGCCCTAGAGATATGACTTTTGCCAACCCATGTAGTGGTACTAAGGTGTATAGAATAAATTTAGAATACTGTGCCTTTGTCTAGTAGTGACACATTGAAGACCCCCTTATTTATTAAAATTAGTTTACTGTGCCTCTGTTAAGTAGCAATACAGGGGTGACCCCTGGGGTAAACCTACGATCTCCCATCCACTTGTCAAGATTTCTCTTGAAGAGAGTCAGTTAGGGGCTCTGCCTAACATGGACTGGGATTTTGTTCCAGAGTATGGGAAGCCTCTGAGTTATGAATCTGTCCCTCCAGCATGTTCTATTCATGTTTGTACTGAGGTTTAAATCTTTGGCTCTCATGGTTCTTATGGATTTTGATTTTTTGAGGTGGAGCATGTCCATCAATTCCTGGTTGGACATGGCCTTGTACGTCAGGCACAGATCACCTCTGAGCAGGCGGTATGCTACTGAATAGAGCTGGAGTTTCTTTAGCCTGGCAGCATATGACATATGTTGGAGACCCTTGATCCTCTTGGTGAGGTACTTCTGGGGTCTCTCCAGCTGTTGTAAGTGCCGGGTGAGGTACATACCAAATGGGGCATTGTACTCAATCATGGGCCTGATAAGGGAGGAGTACAGGGGCACGATGACCTCCTTTGATCTGGATGTGAACCCCTTCATGATAAGGTGGGCTAGGTAGAAAGTCTTTCTAACCACTTTGGCAACGTGGGTGTCAAATGAGAGGTCACTATCAACTTGGGTCCCCAGGTCTCTGATTACATTTTTGGTACTCAGTGGGTTACTGTCTATGTGATAATTTGTGGGTATTTTGTTTTTCCCAAAGGGGATGACTATACATTTCTTGGCATTCAGTTTAAGGCCGTGATTCCGGCACCAGTTGTCTGTTTCGGTGAGGCCTTTCTGTAGGATGTATGTGTCAGCTGGTGTATCGACTATGGCGCCTAGTTTGCAGTCATCTGCGAACTTTGTCAGCCACAACCCTCCCATGTTTGCTTTCACATCTGAGAAGTAAATGCCAAACAAGAGGGGTCCCAGGACAGAGCCCTGTGGGACACCACTTGTGACTGGCTTTGAGTCTGACATGGCTCCCGCAATCTTGAACTTATGGGTTCTGTTCTTTAGCCAGTTTGCAACCCATCTTGTGACATATGGATTTACTTTTAAGCTGTTTAGCTTATCTATGATTCCCGAGTGGGGTATTGTGTCGAAGGCTTTAGCCAAGTCCAGGTAGGCTGTATGGACTGCCTTGCCCTCATCAATGGCTCTAGTGACTGTTTCGAAAAAGTCAACCAGGTTCAAAAGGCAGGATCTGCCCTTTACAAAGCCGAACTGGGTGGGATCAAGTGTCTGTAGGTCCCCAATGTCATTGCTTGTGAGTTCCATAATAATTCTTTCCATAGCTTTGCAAACCAGGCTGGTCAAGCTTATGGGGCAGTAGTTCCCAGGGTCTGTAGTGGAGCCTCCCTTGTGGAATGGGACCACTGTTGCTGTACGCCAGTTTTCAGGTACATATCCTGAAGTAAGGCTAAGGTTAAATAACATTTTTATATGCGGGTTTAGCTCCTCTTGGAGTTCACGTATCACGCAGCCGGGGATACCATCAGGTCCCATAGATGCTGTGTTTTTTGCTTTGTTGAGGGTGGTTCTCACCTGGACATCAGAGATGACAGGGAGGTTACATTCAGCTGGGATGAGGATTTCTTCTTTTGGAGGTGAGGGAGGGGAGAAATTTGCACTGAACCTGTCTGTCAGAATGTTGGCAATATATGTGGGTTCAGTAAATTTTTTGTCGTTGTGTACTAACTCTGAGCATATCTGAGTGTTTCTGCCCAGGTTTCTAACATAACTGAAGAATGCCTTGTGGTTATCTTTAGTGTCCTTGGCAATTTTTCTCTCAAAGTTGGCCTTGGATATTTTTATGAGAGAACGTAGCTTTCTACTATTGCTGATCAGAGATGCCTTCCCTTTATGGGATTTTGCTCTGTCTTGCAGTAGCTTCCTTCTTTTGTTATACAATTTGTTTATGGCTGGGGTCCACCAGACAGGATGCTTTCCTTTGGTGCAGAGGGTCTTGGTTTTATTTGGGATTGCACGATACATGCATTCTTGAAGATGTCCGTAGAAAGCATTTGTGTAGGATTCAGCATTGTGGGATGTAGTTTCCATTGGCCCTGTGGGCTTAAATGATACCATCTCAGTCTTGAGAAGTGTAAAGTCAGCTTTTGAGAAGTTCCTAACTGTAGTCTTTTGTGCTGGGGGTGGAGGTGGTAAATGTATATCCAGGGTGATTAGTTTGTAGTCAGATCTCACCAGTGAGGGCAATACTTCCGGTGTGGAGCATTTTGTCCCCATGTTTGTGATGATCAGGTCTAGTATATTATCCCCCCTTGTGGGAGAGGTGACTAGCTGTTCCATTGCATTTGAGTTTATGAATTCCAGGAACCTTTGGGCTAGGGTGTTAGGGCTAGAATAGTGCACCCAGTCTATGTTAGGGTAGTTGAAGTCTCCCAATATGATGGCATTTGGTGAGACATTCATATCTTCCAATGTCTTCAGGAAGGCTGAGTGGGGTTCTTGAGATTGGGAGGGTGTTCTGTAACATGCAACCAGTTGTATAGCAGTTTTGCCTATGGTTAGCTGCACCTGGATGGTCTCCGATGTTTCATGAGTTGCCACTAACCTAGAGGTGTGGGTATCCTTGATGAATATGGACACTTTGTGGTTCAGCCTGGGTTTTGGGCCCGAAAAGCATGATATGAGGTAAAGCCTGGTAGCGCTGGGGTGCTCTCAGGAGCCTTGAACCAGGTCTCGGTTACAGCACAGACATCGATGCTTCGAGAGCCTGCATCTTGATATTTAGACTTCTGGCGTTGAGCAGCATTACCCTTAATTTTTTTCCATTTTTGTTTTCTAAGGAGATGGGTTCATCTTTTGAGCCTTGCCTAAAAAAGGCACTATGGGGGTGGCAAGAGCCTTAGCCAATATACGGAAGCCCAGTGGAGACAGGTGCAAGCCGTCCCTTGCGAAGCAGCGTGGCTTGTCCAGCATGTCATCCCAAGCAGACAGACATTGGATCCCCCTAGAATGACAACAGCAATTGAGCCAATTATTAAAGCTGATCATCTTGTCTTTGTATTGTGGCATCATTCTTGGTGAGGCAGGATGCTGCTCAGGGTCAGGGTCATACCAGCCTGGGCTACATAATCAGAGAGCTCCTCTATGTCTCTTTTCATGAAGTCCAAGGAGGTACATCTCAGGTTGTTCACGCCGGCATGGACAATGACGGAGTCATATTTGTATGTACTTTTGAGTGACCTGAGTGCGTGTGTTATATGGCGGATCCGAGCCCCCGATAGGCAGATTACCATTACCCTCTCCTTGCACAGCCTGGTAAGTGGGACATCAGTGTGTCTGACTATAGAGTCACCTATCACTAGTGTATCAAGCATAGTGTTTGGCCTTAAGGGCTGTGATTTATTGACACACCGATTTATTGAAGTATGTGTTGCATGTGTTATGTTTTGAGGTGGTGGATTTTTGGGTGTCTGCTTTGGGAGCCTCTGTTGTTTTGGTAAGTTTTTTAATAGAGCCTCCGAGTATGTTTTTGTGTTATTATGTGCTTGATTTGCAGTTGGGGTAGGTCTATGTGTGGCTGGGTTTGTTGTGTTTGTGGTTACCTTCTCCTCCTGTCTGGTCTTGCCAGTCCTGAGTTGAGAGAGTTCAGTCTCCAGTTTGGCTATATAGTTGCATCTCTCACATGTATTTGTGTTTGTTGGGAGGAGGAGAGGGTTGTCTGTGTACATGAGACAATTATAGTATTGTCTCAAGATTCCCAGATTAACCAGCTGAGCAGGGGAAGATGCTAGCAATCTACCACTCGACATGCTAGAATATTATAAGAGAGTGCTGTGCCTTTAAGGGAAGTGGTAGGGGTGGTAGGTGGATGTAGTGCTACTTGAGTTTGAGAGTGCTTGCTTAGAAGAGAAGCTTTGAGAACAAGTGCTATGCTTATAATATAACAAGTAGACCGGTTATTCTAAGAGTAGAGATTTCTAAGGGAAAATTTGAAGAGCAGACTTGGTGGAGCCAGGAAAAGTTTAACCCTGTTTAACCAGCACTGCGCTATGTGCACAATTGCTCAAAGCCGTGCTAATGCAGATTTTAAACAGGGAACTTCATAAGAGCTAGAAATGGTCCAAAACAACCAATTCCTACAGATTTTGTGCTGAGGTCACTCCTTCAGGGACAGATAGGCTGCTCAAGGCTCCCACTCCCACTGGTGAGCAAAGAAACTTCCTTCTTATCCAAGTAAGGTAATGGACAACACAGGAACTACACCACAGCCCAGAATACAGCAAAACCTGTAAACTGGTCTAAACTAGTCAAGGAGAGGTGGGAAAACAAGGATTATTTTTTTGGTTTTTTTGTTTTTACATAGAAAACACCCAGAAATACAGAAGACAGCAATAAATCAGTTACACAGGCTAGCACACTTTAGTGGGCAGCCTCAATAGTTAAATTAAACAAACAACAGATTTTCGATTAATTTTCAACCAGGTAAACTTTTAAGTGCAGATACTATAAAATGCAGCAAACAGTTAAAAAACAGTATAAGCTTGTTTAAAATAAGCAAGAGAAGCTATTCCAAGTAAAAAACAGAAAAAAATACTTAAATCTGGAAAGTAGCCACTTTTCTCAATTCTCTGTAGCTAGGACCACTCTGCAGGACCGTGTGGAGCTGTCTCTGAGTAGTATAGCCAGAAAAAATGCTCTGAGGTGGATTTTAAACAGGGAACTTCAAAAGAGCTAGAAATGGTCTAAAACAACCAATTACTACAGCTCTTGTGCTGAGGTCACTCCTTCAGGGACAGATAGGCTGCTCAAGGCTCCCCACTCCCACTGGTGAGCAAAGAAACTTCCTTCTTATCCAAGTAAGGTAATGGACAACACAGGAACTACACCACAGCCCAGAATACAGCAAAGCCTGTAAACTGGTCTAAACTAGTTGAGGAGATGTGGGAAAACAAGGATTATTTTTTTTGTTTTTTTTGTTTTTAGATAGAAAACATCCAGAAATACAGAAAGCAACAATAAATCAGTTACACAGGCTAGCACACCTTAGTGGGCAGCCTCAATAGTTAAATTAAACAAACAAACAACAGATTTTCGATTAATTTTTGACCAGGTAAACTTTTAAGTGCAGATACTATCAAATGCAGCAAACAGTTAAAAAACATTATAAGCTTGTTTAAAATAAGCAAGAGAAGGTATTCCAAGTAAAAAACAGAAAAAATACTTAAATCTGGAAAGTAGTCGCTTATCTCAGTTCTCTGTAGCTAGAACCACTCTGCAGGACCACGTGGAGCTGTCTCTGAGTAGTATAGTTACCATGTTTACTGTGACTTATAAAATTTTATTTAAGACCTAGAACCAAAAGAATACTACCACTATAAAAAAGTTTATGCTGAAGAGTTTGCCATTTATACTTCTTTCATAATCCCTATGATTCCAGAGATATGCACATTTGAAATGTGAGGTCATAATTTGAATCTGTCAAAAGGCTTAGGCTCCTCCCATAGGAAGTCACAGTGCAAACTTCCTGAAATCCACTGGAGTGAATAAGTTGACACATAACTGCGTTTGTAAAGTATTGCTCGCAATTTTTCTTACAGATGTTTCTTGTTGAATTTTGCTTAAACAATAGTGAGGCATTCAGGCATTTCTTTCCACTCACTCCCTGGCTATGACAGTTCCATTTGGAACATTTTTTCTCCACTATGTTTTTACCACCCAATATTCTAAATTACAACTCTTCAGTGATTCAGATGTGCTGATTGATAAGTAATCCATGATTGCTATTCAAAGGTTTAATTTTTCCATATATTTTGGGTTTCTAATACCATGATGGGAATGGATCCCACTCCTAATTCACAGTATTATTAAAGTTCATGAAATTAGTATTGTTTCAATCATTGATGTTAGCCAAAAGTGCTCTTTGTATCACCTGCAATGTGCTTAGAATTGACTCCTTCTAAATACGACTGTAGATTCTTTTTCATGATACCCATTGCTCCTACTAATGATATAACTGTCTGGGTATGCTTTTTCCACATTGCTGTCATTTCTGCCTGCAAACCTGGCATTTTATGATTTTGTGCTTCTCTTTACATAAGCAAGCAATAATGCCCAACAGGTAGTGTGTGCTAATGTGTAATTAATGTCCACCCAGGCCTGACACCACAGGCGGAGGGCCATTACACCCCTGGAAGTGCATTAATTACACATTAACAGCCACCCTGGAGGGTGTTATTGCACTTAGACAATGGGGTCTCTGTAAAATTGTTGGGTTTTACTTATTTATGTATTTTTAAGTGCTATATTATTTTTTAATATATTTTTGATGTATAAAAGTTCTTCTGCCTAATGTTTCGTACTTGCTGTAGTCTATGTTAATGGTGTTGGAGGAAGCATTTTACATCATATATTAAAAATAATAATTGTGCTTAAAAAATAATAAGCAAGTGAACCGTATATAGCCCATTCTCCCTCCCATGCATACATACACAGTCTCTTCTGTTTTCACATATACACACAGTCTCCTCTTCTTTCATAAACACATTAATTCACACATGATCTGTCTCACTCTCTCTCTCTCTCTCTCTCTCTCTCTGTCTCTCTCTCACACACAATCTCCTCTGCTTACATACATGCATTCAGTCACACATCACTCTCACTCTCTCTCACGCACTGATCTTTCTCTCTCTCTCTGTCTCTCCCATGCGCGTGCACACACACATACACACACACACACACACACACACACACACACACACACACACACACACACACACACACACACACACACACACACACACACACACATGCTTTATTTTATTTTTTTCTTTTATATTTTGCACTCGCTAAACAGCAAAAGCACTGCTTAGCAAGTGTAAAATAATGGCTCGCTCACTGTCACTTTCACTGAGATGCACACATACACTCAAACACAGTCATAAACACATAAACACACACAAACACACACACACACACACACACACACACACACATACACACACACACACACACACACACACACACACACACCTACCTTTTTTTAGTTGTCTTCTTTTTTATATTTTATACTCGCTAAACAGCAAAAGAGCTGCTTAATGAGTGTAAAATAATAGCGACCATTCCATTTTCTTAGTCCGAGCTCCACAGTGGCTTTATATGCAGCTGTGCAGCGGTAGACTAATTTTTCTCAGTGGGCATTACTTGTACATTAATACCCTGCTGGAGAAGGCTCGCTCTTCAATCAGGGTACTAATGTACAGTTTGCCCATTGTCTAAGACACTGTAATCACTTAATGCAGCAGTTTCAATGGCCAGTGCTACTTTTTTTCATGGACTACTATATATGGTTTTCTCACATCTATCTTTGAGCTACTAGTAATGCGTAATCCCATGTGATATAAACTTCATTATTTTCTATAATGCTTTGTAGCTCATATTTCCAGTGCTTCTCAGCTACTTCAGTACTATAATGTTTGCACAATCCCCAATGCAAAAGTCTTGCTACATTTTTATTCCTTTCAGCATACAGACTACCAACATCATGCTACAGGTGGCTATAGCTTTATTTTCTACATGTGCATGCTGATATATGGTTTTAAGTCCCAACCTTTCTAATTCTGAAAATAGTCTATCCAACAAACTCCTGTCCATTATTTTTCTACAAGATGAACTTAATCTTAAGGGTCTATATGACTCTGGGTTTGTCCTATTCCTTTTCTTAAATATGGGTTTAACAAGTGCATGTCTAAAATCTTGAGGAATCTACACATACTTAAATGACCTAGTGAGTAAAAGGTACAATGGTATTGTAAGTTTATGTTAAAGTGTTCTGTCATCGTATTTGACTGAAGAAAAAGAGGTATATAAATATAAGGTTTTCTAAAATATATTATTTTGCACGTATCTGTGTTGAATTGCAGTTATAATTCTTTTCTCCAATGAGCAACAACTATTAAGTATGAGCTCATCATATCAAAATTATTATTGTCTAGAATTTTAACTGCAATTTTACTGTTATCTGCATATTTAGTCAACAACTCTTATTCGATATGAATGATGCAGTTCCCTCGCAATAACACCAGATTTAGCAAAATAAATATTCAATTCCTTCCCTCTAATTTTTGGATCAGTACCTATCACATTGTTGACAGATAATGAAGTTAAGTCAATCAAGGGACTTAGTAACATTGCTTATATATACAGAATATTCTTTCTCATTGGTCATGACAGAACCAAGCTTCTTCTTGTACATAGCTTTTACTTTCTTGATTTTAGGCTGTACATATTTGATTCTTCTAGTTAATTTCATCTTCTTTTCAGTACTTGGATTTTTTTTCATATAATACTTAAAGACTCCCTTTTTCCCCTTATGTAAAGTTATCAATGTAATTATGATGATTTGATGTTTTCAACTAAAATTATTTCTTGCCATTTAAAACAAAGCTATAATTCATTTTTCTTGCTTAGATTTTTAATATCAAAATTTAGTAGTGCCTTCTTTAACACAGGATGATTAATTAGCTAGAATTGTGTCTAGTTCTACTGCTAGGTGATATCAAAGTAGGCTGAAGTACAAAAGAAAGCATTAAAAGTTGATCAACATATAATTCACTTATTATAGCTAAGACATCAATATTTATAGTATCAAATAATGTGCTGCTTCTTTTATTACCTGATAACAACTGATGGACTTTATGAAAAGAAAGAAAATCTAAACAATTCCTTAGCATACATTGTCTTTGTAGTAAGGTTATAACAGTATAAAGTTGGATAATTAAAATCACCTCTCAGTAAGAGATGTTTAGATTTCAATAAACATTCCAACCCAGGTATTTAGTTATAGTAAGATACAAAGCCCTTAATACAATTTCCTGAGCATAATGGAATTCCTACTTTACTATTCCTGTCAACATCAGTAATATTAACAGCTAAGCATTCAGCTGTGTTATTGTATCTAACCAGATAAGAAGGTAAGGACTAATCCTTAGTCCCACCAGGGGCTCTAATATCCACGACCTGGTCATTAACAACATGGGAAATCAATGTTCCACACCTATGGTCACCCCCTCATTGGTCAGGGCTGACTATAAGCTAATCCCCCTTGACATCCACATCCTAACCTCACCCCCCAGTAAGGAAACGTCCGTAAAAAAATTTCTCCAAAGCCAACTTCATGCTACTCAAGTCAGAAGTGACAAACGTCATGACACCCATGCAGACAGGAACTGAAAGTTCGACTGCTGAATCCTACACTAAGGCACTGTATGAGCACATCCACCAGTGCATGAATCGTGCCATCTCCAATAGAACCAAGATGCTCTCCTCCAAAAAAAGGAAGCCAATCTTGTGGTCCCTTGCCATAAATAAACTTTACAACAAAAGGAAGAAACTGTTGCAGAAAAGAGGAAAATCCCAGGATGCATAAAACTCCCTTACCAGCCTCAGTAAGAAGCTGAGATCCCTCATAAAATTTTCCAAAGCTAGTTACGAAAATAAAATTGCCAAAGATTCCAAAGACAACCACAAGACATTCTATAGCTATGTCAAGAATCTAAATGGCAATCCTCAGATCTGAGCTACAACAGAATGGCATTAAATATACTGATTCCAAGGATATTTCCAATATCCTGGCAGATCGATTCAGTGCAAACTTCACCCTCCTCTCACCCCCTAAAGGTCCCATTTCAGTACAGAAAGATTGCCAAATTCTGGTAATAACGACCACACAGGTAAAAAATACACTCTCCAAAGCTAAGAATACAGTATCCATGGGACCAGAAGACATCCCAGGCTGTGTACTACATGAACTGCAAAATGAACTGGCACCTCACCTAAGTGTCATGTTTAATCATAGCCTCACCTCAGGCTTCATGCCCAGTGACTGTCATACAGCTACAGTTATCCCACTCCACAAGGGGGGATCCAACTTGGACCACAGGAACTACTGCCCCATCAGTCTGATGAGCTTGATCTGCAAGGCCATGAAACATATTATCATGGAACTTATAAACAAAGACATTGCCAACCTTCAAACACAGGACTCCATACAGTTTGGGTTTGCGAAGGGCCAATCTTGTCTCCTGAACCTGATTGACTTCTTCAAATCAGTCTCCAGAACCGTAGACAAGGGTAAGGTGGTCTACACAGCCTATCTGGACCTCACCAAGGCGTTCGACACCATCCCCCACTCTGGAATCATAGATAAACTTACTAAGCTGGGCATTAATCCCTACATCACTCGATGGGTTGCCAACTGGCTTACTGACAGAACCCACACTGTAAAAGTAGCCAACTCCAAATCCAGCTTCAGACAAGTGAAAAGTGAAGTACCTCAGGGTTCACTCCTGGGGCTACTCTTGTTTGGCATCTACTTCTCTGAAGTACAGGCCAACACTAAGGGACTCTGGCTAACAAAGTTTGCAGATGACTGCAAACTGGGAGCCATTATTAAATCCCCAAATGATGTGGATATTCTACAAAAGGGCTTTACAGAAACAGATGCTTGGTGCTAGAGCCATGGCTCAAGCTCAATGCCAAGAAATGTATAGTTATCCCCTTTGGAAAAAAACATGTACCCAGGAATTACCACATAGGTGGCAGTACACTAAACACCGAAAGTTTGATAAGAGACTTAGGGACATAGGTGGACAGTGGTCTCACCTTCGACAACCACATCACCACAACAGTCAGGAAATCCTTCTATGTGGCACACCTCATCACTAAGGGCTTTTTATCCAGAAAAAAGGAAGTCATTGTCCCACTGTACTCATCCCTCATTAGACCCATTATAGAATACAATGTCCCATTTGGTATGTACCTCTCAAGACATCTGCAACAACTGGGGAGGCCACAGAAATACCTCACTAAAAGAATCACAGGCCTAAAGCAGATGCCTTATGCTGACCATCTAAACAAACTCCAGTAATACTCTGTGGCATATCGTCTACTCAGAGGCGATCTCTGCTTATCATACAAGGCCGTGTCAAACCCAGAGTTGTTGGACATGCTACACTTAAAGAAATCCCAATCCCTCAGAGACAAATGCTCCAGGGATCTAAACCTTGTCATCACAATGAACAAAACATGCTGGAGGGATAGTTTCCTGACCCAGAGACTCTCCAGACTCTGGAATAGACTGTCCATGCATGTCAACCGGAGCTCCTCTTTGGCCCTTTTCAAAAGGAACCTTGATGATTGGATGAGAGATAGGAAATTCACCCCAGGCATCACTTCAGTCACCCTGCTAGACAAGGGTCCAGGGAAGTAAATACTGTGGGAAGAAATAGCTAGGAAATTGTTATGGCTAGGCTTGTATAGGCCCTACTGCCGATAGCCTAGTGAAAATCTATGAACCTATGAATCAATAAAAGAAGACCACAACCCGTAAACCATCCCATCAAGCATTCATACTTTTAGAAGTCAGAGAAACAAAAAGTCCTTATAGTTACATGATTCTGTAATAGCCACAATGTTATAACCTTTGCGCTTAATCAGGCTTAAAAGTTCATTGTATTTGTTTCCTAGGCTTTGTGTATTACTATAATAACATCTTATAAATGGAGAATGTCTTGTGATTGTGTCTTGTTTTGGATTCTGATATTAGCATTACTAAACAGTTTTGATATAGCCTAACAAATGACTAGAAACAATACCAATGTCATAAAGAATTAGATGGAAATTGTCTTATGCAAACATACAACTGTCCAAAACACAGTTTTTCCCAATAGGATACTATGTTTACTATATACACTATGCAGAACTGTCTTGCCAATATGCTAAATATATGGGTTTTGGAAAATTTGTAATAATGAGATTTGGGGCAAAGAATAATCTAATTAAAAATTACTTGATTTGACTTGCCTCCAAATAAAACAACATCTCGAGTACAATATTCTTCATATGATGTATTGGAATAGCACACAGGTAATTTATTTTACTTTGAATTGTTATAAACATATAGTTTTTCTAAAGACTAAAGTTTACTGAGTACCTTAGGCATATCAATCACTTTTAGCCACAATTTTAGGGATAGAGCAATGCTCTAACCATTTAAATCACAAAGCTTCCTGGTTGTTATCCAAAACATAACGTCATTGATCACTAATACCTCATCAGTTTCATCTAATGTTACAGGTTCAGATTCTCCAACATTTTCATGGTCAGCATTATGGCTCAATGCACTTTCTAAATCTGTTTCAGTATTTCTACTGTCTGGTCTACCCTGGGTCCTTCTTTTCAGTGTCTTACCAGCTATCGTTTCAATTAACTCGGTCATCTCATCATCATTAAGTTCTGTATCTCTTTTCATAATACTGCTCATTAGTGGGATATGTTATCACACATGTATAAATATTTATACAAGCATCCATGGTTGGCATCTTACTGTCATTTCCAGTACTTTCAAGATTAAACATTAAATTCATTGTTGACAACACTCCTGCACTTTATATTGTCTGTCTGAATAACAGTGACTTTAGGATGAGGCGCTACAAGCAGACTTTACAGAGAACCATTGCATAAGGTATTTGATTTCAATGTTTATGCATTATTGTAGTTAGAGTAAAAATATTACAAAATGATAATAATTTGAAAGTGTTTAATTATTTCACTACAACTGAGCTCTAGAGGTATATCCTCTTAACTTGCAATGATTACATCTTTAAATTTTTAAGAGAATTTCCACATAGTTCATGTAAATATTCATGTGGCCGGTGCCATAAGGGTTTTTAAAGAAATGCAAATGGCAAACTATTCAGCACCAAAAAGTCTTTGCACTGATAGTGTTCATTAGATACTATGCCTCAGTCTAGATTTTACAAGCCATAATAAACATAGTGAATATTATTAGTATTGTAATATTTTAAAACAGCCTTCAACATCCTAGTAAACAAACTGTACACATTTTCTCAAGCAGCATTTTCTTTGTCCACCTGTAACCTTTCTTATAAGGCTAAGCAATTCTGCCTGTGCTGTGTGGATATTGAGATTTTGAGAGAAATATGGCAATTATGACAATAGAAATAAATAGTATATGAACATCAATTAACATCTTTTAGCAGTACAAGATAGAGGTGAAATATCATTGCAGTTTTGTTGCCCATCGTGTATGTTTTAAGAAAACTTTCAATATCTTGTATGTAGCATGGACTGGAATTATTAATGCAAATATAAACAGGCAATTTTAGATACCTAGATATATCAGTAGTGTGTAACTACAGAAGCAACAGGAAACATCATTAGGTTTGAATGAGTTAAGAATCAGTTAAAATTAATAACAAAGTAGACACAGGTTAAACCAACTACTGCTCTCATTTACCTTTCTATCTACCATGGCTCCATTACTATGTAAGTCTATTGGTTAAGTCTCATGATGTCCAAGATGTACATTTGTTAACAGTTAATTTCTAGTTAACATCTTTAAGGCACAGGCTCCACAACATATTCCTTACACATTTACGTTACTGTGCGGTTAATACCTTTCTCCACAACAGTAACTGAAGAGCTTCAGATCACTTTCCCTTATATTTTAGTTATCATATATGGAAACACTTGTCTTCACAATATTCCGTTGAAGTGCCTCTCAACCGCACCACGTCTTATTCTTCCAGTGTGCCGTTTTATGACTTTAACTGCAAGGTTATTTACATAGAGTTACACTCTATCAATTATGTGTTCTCTTAGGTATTGGCTAAAAATTACATTATCTAAACAGTGGTGAAAAGCTATAATATACAGTTTAAGCTTGTATTAGAAATTTCATAAATTAACATAAACATCATGATGATTAGAGGGCTTTGCACTTTAAGACTATTGTTCACAATCATTATGATTTTCCCATGAAATTCACAATCTACAACTTCCTACTAACATTTTTTTGATCAACTACTTATTTCCATCATTGAAAGTTTTTCATCTTAGATATGTTGCATTTAATTGATAAGACTCTAATCCCTGGGCTATACCTTGTATTAACTCTAAACAATTTGAGTTCTAAATTTTGTAGATCTATTGAGTGCCAATTGTTCATGAATGCTTTTATTGTATTTATGTTTTATTGCCCAGGTTATGGCTATAAATGGTTTGTGGGCTACTTCACTTACCTAGTTAAGAAATACAAACTAAATACATTTAATGAGTATTAACATGCTAATGAGAGATATCCTTTAGTCAAATGATACAATCAAACATAATGTTATGATTCACAATAAAAAAAAAAAAATAGTGATGAGCCAAAGTGGCCATCTTTCCGGACACCAAGATTTTCTGGTGCAAAGGAATTTTACATTATACTTCTAAGGATAGTGTTGAAATGGGCAGTGTGGCATGCGTTACTGGCTGCCTTCAGAACCAGGGTACAATGTACTGTTTGTCACCACCCTCCATTCCACAGATGATTCTGCCAGCAGCTAGCATACTATCACCTTCATGACCAGGACACTTGAAGACCATTAACATGTAGACAGAGACACCATACTAGAAGTTGTAGACATGTGACAATTTAGGACAATGCATGGAATTCCTGTTCCAATGGACAGACAGGTTGGTGTCACATTAATTTCCTTTGCTATAGGAACATTTCAGCATCTAAAATGTGACAAATTAGGAGTCTCATATGAGTATGATCTTATGAATCCGGTATAAATTCCTTGACACAGTGCTACTGCACGTGGATGATCATATCTGGTTTCTATGGACAACAAGGGAGACAATCATAACTATGTTGAAATTCTAGGCATAAGTAATTTCCTTAAGTTCCTGGGTACCTCTCACAGTACCCACATTGTCATCGAGTCCACACCTGTTCAGTATGACGTTAAGTAGATAAATCAATATGACTTCCATTCTATAACCTTCCAGGTTGTGTACACTTCCCAGGGTATTACATACAGTGTGTCAGTTTGTCATGCATGCCTTTACCTTGACTCCCATTTTTTGCATATATGTTACTTTTATAGGTATATGATGCAGGGTAATTTTACATAGGGTCATCTTGTTGGTAGATGAATGCATTGCCAGCCGCAGAGTTTTGGATATACTCTTCCCTTGAACTTAGGTCACAAGCTACTCATAGTGGTGTCTAATCATGTCTGCTACTAATGATGCAGGATATGCCTTGGTTCTGTGACTCATGACCCCCTACATCCTCCAGATCTTGGTGGATATGGATAACAACACCACACTATTGCAGAAATGGAGTACCAGTGAATGTCTGTTTATACTGATGATGACTAGTTTCTGCTGCTTAGATAAACCTGGTGGTGCTGTGCCATAGGCGCAGAAACTTGGAGTAAAATATTCTTTTCCTGCACTATGCTAGACAGTACAGTGCTGTGAATTAATTATAGCACAGTATCATCATTGTATCATCAGACTCACATGTAGTTGCAGCAGAGGAGAAGTTTGGTGACGAGTCATTGGAAATATTGGCTGCTATGGTACTCCATGTGAGGCAGAGATAAGCGTAATACATAATAGCACTGGCAAAGAGGCTGTGTTTGGCCCATAAGGATGGACTATGGTGTCAACCACACATAACAAAACTGATCCATGGATTTAACCACACCCAGGCTATTCATTTAGAGGGCAATGACTGGCCATGCTCTACATCAGACCTTATCATGCTTATACAGGCCAGAGGAAAAGGCGGGGATAAGTCATCATGAGTTATTGCACAATTTTTTGCATTGCAGTGACAAGGGACAGTAATGTATTATAGGTGGAAGGGTTATGGCAGTTGGATATAGTAACCACAGCTCTGGAATGAGGAGGAGTCAGGCACCAAATACACCAGCATTTTGGTCCATGTTGTGAATCTTAGCCTGGTTTACCATGTGGCCCTGTGGTATCAGGACTGGAGGTGTACTGTTCAATGGATAGTGTACCACTATGAGGTCAGGCATGGGAATTCCCATATCGGGTTCACATGTGAGGAGGCAGCAGATAGAATGTCATTCAGCATGCATTGCAGGACATCTTGTAGTCCCTGTTGTGTTTGCACTTACTCAATCATGTGATGCAGTACACTAATCACCTCTGACATGACTTGCATAGTGGCCATCTGTGCCTGGAACAGAAAACTGCATATCTGCTGATTGATACTGAGAGTGACATCCAGGTCTGGGAATGTGCTGCAGTCATGGTGGTGATAGCAACCTAAATGCATCTCTTCTCTGGTGAGTCAAACATATCAGATGCAGTGCAGCTCACTAATACTATTTGTGGTGGTGACTCTTGTATAGAAACTGACATGGATAGGACATCTAGTGATAAACATTCAGAATGCCAGCAGTTCAACCTGCCCCTACAGCATAAATGCTTCTGTGAGATATTTATGCATGCTGTTCAATGTTAGTAATGCTATCAGTACCACTGTGTCATTGGACTGTGCTGCATTCATGGCGGTATCACTATCAGCCACAGGTAATGCACTAATACGAAACATTTGCTGTCCTAGTTATCTGGGCTCTCAACCAGTTTTACTTATAAAAGCATACCGATAACATACTTTTGGCAATGCTTCAACTTATGTATTACTCCAGAAGACATACTGCTAAATGCCGCTTATAGGAATAGACTATTGGAATATGCAGAATTTGGAGTGCAGGATGTTGTGGTTGCAGTTTTATTGCACCTAGAGAAAATACATGCATATATATTCTTGTGACTGAACCATTCACACTAGTGGGGTGCCGTATGACAGTACTAGAACGTGCAAGTGCTACGTGGGTGCATCCCCTACAGGCATCAAGTCAGTTGTCAACAGGCCAGCTCCTACACTGAAGTCAAAACCAGGTATAAGATGGGTGGGACAGTGTTGCAGCAGTTTGCGTAGTCACCTCACAGCAAGTGGTTCACTGGTTGGATTCTCGGCTAGGGTACCTTCTGTGTGGAGTCTGTATGTCCTCCCTGACTTCATGTGGGTTTCCTCTGGGTGCTGCAGTTTTCTCCCACATTCCAAAGACATACATCTGGAACATTTCTCCTTAGGCCTCCAGTGAAAATGGGTTTTGTCCCAGTCAGACTTTCCTGATAAACAAATGTTAAATAGATAAGATTTATCTCACATACCTCAGACATGGTTTTCATGAAATCCTTCATCTTTGTGAGATGCTTCTGTATTGGTGGTCTGGCTCCTCTGGTGGACCATCTACTGACAATATTTTGTGCCTTGGTCTTGGCAAGCAATATTATATTAATGACCCCATGATGCACCTATACTACTACCCTGATATGATCATGCAGGTTTGTGATGTCTTGTGCCAGTCTGTGACACACCTGTTCATGGAAGGCCTTGTCTGTCCTTCTCTTCTCAGTCAACAATATACATGCCATGCAGGCATATGACCTGCAATAGCACTTCTGTCTTTGGCGCGGTGAACTTTTTCAGCCATTGCCATTCTCTTGTCCCCATGACAAAGTGTGAAAAACTTTTCAGGTACACGTGGATCAGTGTACATGTATGCATGATTATCTGTGTTAGCTACCAGTATCTTAACTGTTTACCCTGTCAAATTTGGTGCTCACAGACCTGTCTCAAATATACTGTTACCATATACACCTTGTAGAATACTGACAGCTGCAATGAGTATGTTACATCTGCCTGCATCTGGCAGCACAGTGTTAGCACATGTGGTGCCCTGTGTACAAGAAGCCTCATATTCCATATAACATGTTGTACTGGCTCCATGCATATGCACACTCTTTCCCCTCCTTAGCAGGACAGTAACATGACAAGCCCAGGTGCTCTGCTGTCTGTCAGTATGATCTCATTCCTACAGAGAGATAATAACCTGTCATTTCTATGAGATCATTCTCCTGTTATGGAGAGCCCCACCCCCCCGGCACACACACGGATGGAGTGCTATCTATCATGTCTTTGTGACCTGCCCTATATTAGAGTGAGGCAAAGCCTTCCCCTGAACAGGATTGTCATCTGGCATGCCTTTCTACTCCTGTGTGTACCCTGAAGTTGTGATATTCATTAACAGTTGTCTTGTCTGATGTCAGCAAGCCAGAATAACTTGTAATCTACTGTATTCCAGTCCATGAGTCAGTCATCATAAATCTACTACAGTAAAGTTACCACTCTTTTTATCTTGCTAAAGTGGCCTCATAGCACAGCAATTAGGCTGATCTGGTGATTTAACATGGTAGTTTCCGAATCACTGTTATATAACATGATGCATTAGCAGCCTCATTCAGTGCTATCTTGCTCATCCTTGGTGAGGCCCACACTGGGAGGTCATGTAAAAAGTGTTCTCATGCCCAGACATTGAGAAGCTCATAACTTCACCCGTACATGCTAGTGATAGTCTGCATCATGCAGTCTTGCTTCTCATTGATGCACATTACATGCTAATGAGTCGAGTACAGGCAGAGGTGCACTTGGGTCTATCATTTTTCTTATCTTTCTAACCTATACAGTAGACATGGCCTCTTCAGGCATTATTTGGGACAGGACTATGACAACATGCAGCCATGGGATAGATATATTTCTTCATTTGCTGAACAAAGACTATAGACAGCACCTTCTGAGATAGAGTAATATCCCCAGGTATAAGTATAACACTGATACCTGGCACTGCCTTGCCATGGCTGAGAATGATGCCATTGACATCTCCTGTTGTGGTGAGCAATACTAGCACAGACAGAATGACCTGTGGAGGTACTGCCTTGACCTGCTTCACCAATGTATGCTGTCCAGCCCTTGTCATAATCAGTTGCCCAGCTACTATTTGCATCCTCCCACTTTCACTTCCTCTTGCATCCATACCATTACAGTCAGTCTCTGCTGTGGTGGTCCTGTATGGCCTGTTTACTATGTCGGTGTCACAGCTATGAGGCATTTCATCATGCCTGTGAATGTACATAGCATCAGACACACCTCCTACTAGACCCTTGATCACCCGTACCATGTTCACTGCAGTAATACAATAGCTGCCTTTAAAATAGCTGCAATCATCTACTATGCAATCTGTCCGTATGACATGTCAGTATGCTGGCCATTATATATTTTTAACCTGGTTTGGGACTCATTGCATTATTCCATTTAACACAAATTTTGAATGCACAGCTATTTCTAAACATTACTCAAGTGTACAGGTCAGAAATGAAGTTTCATCACTGTCCGTAATCAAAGAAGCAGGCTGATTTCCAACTAATCATAGGCTTAAATTCTCAGTGGTAATCCAGTGTGCAAAAAACCTTTACATAATCTTATTTCTGTAAAAAAAAAAATCCTGATCTTTCGTATGATTATTTGCTCGTATTGTGACTTTGTCATCTTATTTTTATATATCTGTACCATGAGATGATTATCAGATCTGAGCCCTTCTGTTTGGATCTCTTTCTTCCAAACACCATTCACAAGCTTTCCACAGTTTCCTCTTTCTGCAAGCAAGTGAAACTGTATCTGCAGAAGCCAAATGAATGCAAATTGTGCTGGATTTTAATGTATCATTCTCAGCTTTCTCAAACTATTTGTATCCCACTGCAGAATTCCTTTCTTGGAACATTTATGTACAGTAGACTCCCTTCTATCCAGCCTCTCTTTAACCGGCCATCAAATTTCTGCTATACTCCTAGCAAAATACAGCAGAGAAGAACAACACTTCCATAGCCTCTGGGTTAAATAATGACAGATATTTGAGTTTTAGACTTCGTATTCATTAGAAAAATGCATACTAACACAAATTCTGTTATTTTAGTTATTTTATAACCGATAAATATTATTTTGTATGCTTTTTCTGATTAACCAGCCATTCATTTATCCAGCCTAAGGTCTAGTCCCAGCGAGACTGGATAACAGGGAGACTACTGCATTGAGAAAGTATTAAGTTTCACTTATATATGCCTGTGTCAATTTCTGTCTTTTCCTGCTCTGTGTATGTCATTCACTTTGCAATAGTTTTATTATGTTTTCAGATTTTTCAGTATCTTTTGCATTACTGAATAGGAGCTTTACAATTTGAGATCATCTACCTGCTAAATAAAAATTAAGTAAAAAACTAACATTCTGCTGTACCAGGGTCTTAAAATTAGATAAAAAGAAAGCTGCTCACAGCACATCTATAACACAACAGGGAGTGAAAATAATGCTAAAACTATACGGCTCAGTTTTCACATATGTAATACAACAATAAAGCAAAAAAAAAAAAAATAAACTATAGGGGGAATTCAGTAAAGCTTACATGAATTTTTTTATGTACGCAATATGCCATGATGCATGCACAAGCATGAACAGTTTTAGATTCATTAAAGCCTGCTTAGTGGTGCATAAGCATGCGCAAATAGGAAAACATCCGTACAGTGCAAATTTAGGCATACGCAGGTGAATTTCATGCAAATTAGCCAGGTAGAGAGATCCAACAAGCCAAAACACATCTTTGTAGACTCCTTGCCCATGTTAGTAGTGTATGTGGAAATTTTCCAAGTACAGGAGTCCACACGGAAAAAGGGGATGTAAAAGTCCACAAATATGGACATAACTCCCCTGAAAGGGTTAAATCACATACATAAATGTGCAAAACATACATTATGGATGTCTGCAAAATGTAGGGAATATGCGAAATAAATAATTATTTTTTTTTATTAATTTCTGCATGTTTACACTATGCGCCACAGTGAGCAAAGATGCTTAACAGAAAAATAAAAAAAAAATGTAAAATAACACTTAAATGTACTTTAGACAAATGTATTGTAGGGCCTTAGATCGGGTCTGTACAATGGTGCATTTGTGCTGTTACCCAGCTTACATCTCTATGAACCATGTAGTTTCCAGGTTGTTAGCATGAATATTTATGCAAATGAAGGGTAAATGCCATGCATTTGTTGAATTGTTAAAGAGGGCAGCCGTATCTGCATACAATGTTTATATTCCCACCGGATTTTTAGTGCTCAGTGCATGTGTTTGTGCAGCATGCCATTTGCTGCAGTTTGGGTGCAGCTTAGCATGTTTGTGTGACCAGACCACCCATGTGACACTTATGATGTAGCCAGCTATGAATGAAAACTGGATATATTCAATTAATATTATATAGTTTTGTATAAGCTATGCTCCAAACTGCTGTGCATAATGCAGTGTCGCGCAATATAGTAGGGTCATTAAATCATCTCAATTATATCTTAAGCAGGTGAACTGCATTATAATTAGCCAATCCCACATGGTGGACCTACAATACAGCTGTGTATAAAGTATGCATACACCCTACACTCTGATTTTCCTTCAGTACTCTGAACCATTGAAGTAGAGACTTGGAAATTTTAACTGAGATAATGCTAGGGGCTACTACAGCTATTCTACATCTGTATGTGCTAGATGCTGAAGTCAGTGCTGCTGGTCCTGCTGATAATAGGCCTAGGCCAAGGAGGAGAAGAGTGTTCAGGCCCAGGTTAACCTACTAGCAGCTACATCAGCTGGAGATTATAGAGTGCTACAGGGTGGACAGGGATATATTACAAGAACTTAGTAAGCTCTGCCACCCTCAACTCAGAGCACCACCTGATGAGGAGGGTAGAATCTACATTAACCACAAGGAATACCACTCCATCAACTACCAAGTCATGAGCAATGCCCAGATGATTATCATGAATGTGTGTACTGGCAACCCTGGCAGTTATCATGATTCCCATATCTGGCACACATCACAGCTGTACTGGATGTTTGCTAGGGGATTACATCCCACAGGGCCATTTACTGGGAGAAGCTGGCTATGCCCTGGAACTGTGGATGATGACACCCATCAGAAATGGACACACACCATGGAAGAACACTATAAAGAGGCACACACACAAACTAAGAAGATCATAGAGCATAAGTTTGGGCTTCTGAAGTCATGGTTCTGGTGCCTCGTTATATCTGGTGGAGCCCTGCAGTATACTTCAGCCACATGTGCACAGACATTCAGAGTATGTGCTATGCTACACAATCTGATCCTGTGGAAACAGCTGCAGCATGTTCAGCAAAGAGAAAGGATACACAGCACCCCACCAGTGCCTAGGTTACAACAGCCACAGTCACAGAAGGACTTGAAGGAGGAACCCCCTGCTGATGTCCCATTAGGCAAATGTAGGCATGCTCAGTACACCCTGGCTTTGGCTAAGAGACAATCCATAGCACATTCACTGACAACCTAGGGACCTAGAGACTAACACCTTACTCCTACTCACATACATATATTAAAATTGATGCCAGCCAAATCACACATCCTGTACCTATCCATGTATTGGCTGTATACTGCTTGCATCAGACAGACTCAGCCCTGAACTACAGTTCTGTCAACTGCTGCATTTGCAAGGTTAGTTCATAACCTACAAAGTAGTCTAGTGAATTATCATGATATGTCATTGTAGCTATGGACCGGGTACATTATGCAGGTAACTATAGTGGACTATATGGAAAGAAATTGCATCCACATGGGACTACAGACTCCCATGCTACTAACATGTCACCATTTTAATCAGTAGACTTCATGCATGAAATGTTCATGCAGTCCTTCTGCAACAGATTACTGGTACATCATTCAAGAGACATATTAGAAAGTGAGATTGAATGATAGAGTAGTGTGTGTCCTAGCAGAACATGGGGTTTTGTTCTCCCACCCCACAAAACATCAGTGTCCACTTGTAACTGCCATAACACTAAATGATCTATGCTATATGAGCATTTCACACAGTTAGTATGCCACACAGTATGAGTACCATAATGTACACTTTGAACTTACATTGTATGTGTTAGGTAACTGAGGAATAGCAATGTACATATTTATGCAGGTAATGGTGTGATGAATGATACCTTTCTTTTGTCAACCAGCTTCTGTGGCTCAAAGTACTAAGGCAGGTAGCTTGTGTGATGGAGTTCTAGGTTCAAATCCAGATATTTTGCATGTGAAGTAGTAATACGTTGTGTTTTACAGACTGTGACTCTCTTTGTGCTATACTAGTATTAACCTCTTTCCCATATTAATTACACATCTATGCATTGCACTACATATCTAAGACCTATTTGAAGAGTCTTAGGCAATTTGTGCTAAGCGCAGCAGTGCAGAAACAGGTTCAGAGGTCACACTGTGTAACACACATAATCCTGGCCTGGAGTACAGCTAGGTGTGGGCTGGAGTCAGTTTATGGAACAGTAAGTCTCTGACATAAGCAATGTGCCTCCCATTTGCACACTGCTTAGTGACATGCAAACAATCCAAAAATGCCACTGCACATGCCCATAAACTTAGTTAAGCAGAGTGCAAATCCATTGCTCCTTGCGCAATTTATTTTAAAAATGTATATATATATATATATATATATATATATATATATATATATATATATATATATATATATATATATATATATATATATATATATATATATATGTATATATATTTATAGTAAAACCAAAAAGTCATGTATTTGCGTGTGTATGGCTGTATTGCCCCATATACCCAGATGATGGAGAGTAAATCTGCACTATGACACATATATTGTTGGACAAGGACCAAAAGGAAGAGCTCAACATTAGATAATGCACTAACAAAAATGTGGAAGTGCATAGAATAACATCTGATGCAATTGGAAGACTATTAATACATCTGGAGTTCAGGTTTCTGCCAGTCTTCTCTCATGTCATGTGTAAATGATATCACTTTTGACAGCAAACAACAATTTAGTGTGAAACATACATAAATATGTGTCAAACTGTGTACTTGCTGCAAATGTCTGGACAGTGGTGAATCATACTACATCTCCCTAAGACAGCATATGGAAAACTTACAAATGTATGGCACAGTATATGAATACATACACATATTGTGAAGCCATATGTTTGTAACTATGGCAACAACAACACTCTCATTCACTACAGCTCCCGTATCTGCTGGATTTCACCACACACACATCAACAACTTAGCAAGTTGTGTAATGTATTATGTTGTGTGCACACTCATTGACTGGACTCATTTAGTTTTGAAACAGGCTTCCCCATCCAAATGCAAACAGATACATATGCCCAAAACAGGAATTGACTACAAAACTGTTTTCTGACTGTTAGACTACTAGCTGCATATGACAGTAAGAAGCAACGTGACACTGCAGGCTTCTCAAGCTGTTCAACACATTCCTTGTTTATGTTCTCTAGTTTAGATAAGTAGGGGTTCTAATCTCACTCCAGCCCACTTGGTGTGTGTGTGTGTGTGTGTGTGTGTGTGTGTGTGTGTGTGTGTGTGTGTGTGTGTGTGTGTGTGTGTGTGTGTGTGTGTGTGTGCATCTCCCGACAAAACAAGTGTGAATCCAGAATCTTCATGATTTTGCACTGTTTTGGGCCTTGCAGGTGCTGCAGGCCTCCAAATTCTCCAAAATAGTTTTTCACAAGACCTGCTGATATCATTTACCATAAGGTTATCTAAAGTCGTATTAATGTCAGACTTGAACAGTGGCACATGCAATATGTTGTTTACTCTGTAGTCTCTAACTTAGATAGGTAGGGGTTCTATTCTTACTGCAGCCAACTTGGTCTGTGTGTTTATGTGCTGTGCAGTGTTCTGTAAATGTAGACAGTTAGGGATGTTATTGTCAATGCAGCCAGAGCATTTTACATCAGCCTATAGGATCATAGGATCATAGGAAGTTACTATGCTAATGGCCCTAGGGCCCTTACAATACTAGTCAAGTTCTTACCCTTATTTCCACGATAAACACCTATTGCCCCTGTCAAAGTGGGACATGGTGGAATCCCTGGGGTGAGTTTACTGTCACGCGTCCAATCATCCAGATTACATTTGAAGAGGGCTAATGAGGTGTTCTGTTTGACATGAAGTGAGAGTCTGTTCCAAAGGTGTGTTAACCTCTGGCAAACAAATCTTTCCCTCTAGCAAGTTTTATTAATGTCACATACCAGGTTAAGGTCTTTAGAGTGAGTAACCTCTGTACTATTTTACTTAAGGATATGCATTTCCAATAAAGCAGGGTCAGAGATTGCCTCGTATGCAAGGCAGACAGCACCTCTGAGCAGTCTGTATGAAACAGAATAAAATGACAGTCATGTCAGATGATCCACATAGGACAGATACTGAAGGCTTTGAATTTTCCTTGGGAGGAACTTTTGTGTTCTCTCAAATTGCTGCAGGTGCTTGGATAGGTACATGCAAAAAGGAGCATTGTACTCAATTATTGGCTTAATGAGGGAAGAGTACACAGAGCTTATAACTTTTTTTTTTCTAAAAACAATGCCTTTTCCTATGACATGACAAGATAGAATGTCCTTCTTACCACTGTGGAGACATGGTGGTCAAAGGTGAGGTAGTTGTCAACCTGTGTGCCCAGGTCTCTCACCATTGAGTGTGTATGTAAGGTGTTGCTATAATACATTTCTTGCATTGAGTTTAAGGCCATGACTTTCACACCAGTCATTTCTGTGTAAGACGCTCTTGTAGGATGTTGACATAATTTGTAGATTCTATGACCACTCCCAGTTTGCAGCCATCAGCAAACTTTGTCAGCCATGGACCTTTAGTTTTCACTTATACTTCAGAAAAATAGATTCCAAACAGTACAGATCCCAGGACTGAACCCTGTGGAACACCACTGGTTGCAGGTCTGCTGGTGGAGGTAGATTCCCCTATTTTGACTATATGAGTTGTATCAGTGAGCCAGTTAGAGACTTATCTAATGATATAAGGGTTGATGCCTACTTGGGTAAGTTTGTCTATGATGCCTGAGTGGGAGATAGTGTCAAACACCTTGCCTAAGTCAAAGTAGGGTATACGCACAGATTTCCTCTCATCCAAGGCCTTTATGACTGTCTCGAAGAAGTCCACCAGGTTTAACAGGCAAGATCTCCCTTTGACAAATCCAAACTGAGTAGGTTAAAGTATTTGGAGATTACTTATGTCTTAGTTGATAAGGTCTATGATGATTTGCTCCATGGCTTTGCAGAAAAGAATAGTCAGGCTAATAGGTCTATAGTTAATGGGGTCAGTGGAAGAACCACCTTTTTGCAATGGAGTAATGGTGGCTGTTTTCCATTCAGCTAGAATGAAGCCTGTGCTTAGACTATGATTGAAAAGAGTAACCAATGGTGTGGCTAATTCATGTTTTTGCCCATGTAGGAAGCAGCCTGGGAGGTTATCAGGTCCCATAGGTACTGCATGTTTGGCATTACAGAGGGTTTTTATGGCTTACTCTTTAGAGATACAAGGTGGGGACAAGTGTAGGGATGTCATGGGGTATGTGTGGCAGGGACAGGGGAAATAAGTTTTCGAATAACCTGTCAGCCAACAGGTTAGCTATGGCCACTGTCTCAGTATATGTGGTATCATTAACTACCAGTCTGGCACAAACCTGGACCTTTCCTTATAGGTTATGGATGTAACTATAGAATGTGTTGTGGTTGTCCTTTGTTGAGGAAGCTAATTTGGACTCATTGTTTGCTTTGGAGGACTTCTCAAGACTTCTTATTGTCTTGTTTAAGCTGAGGAGGGAGTGTTTCCAGTTTAGGAGGGCTCCCTTCCTTTTAGTCTTAGACATCAATTTCTTCCACTTATTGTAAAGCCTGTTAACGCCAGTTGTCGACCAGGCAGGTTTGCTGTTCCTTGAGGAGCTTGTTTTTGTTCTATCAGGTATGGCAGAGGCAATGCAGTTATATAGCTGTTTGCATAAAACATTGGTGTAGAACATGCCATAGTTGCCAGTTCCATTTGAGGGAGGAGGTGCAGTGAAGCTATATATACCATCCCATAAGATGTTAGAATCTGTTTTGGGGAAGTTTTTTAGTTTAGTTACTGCTGGGGGGGGGGGGGACAGGTGTGAAAGTTACCTCGAATGAAACTGATTTGTGGTCAGATCTCACCAGGGATGACCACAAAATAGGGGTGCTACAGTTGTCCCCCAGATTGGTAAGCACCAGATTCAGGATGTTGGCTCCCCTTCTGGGGGTGTTAACCAGCTTGTTCAGGCCATTGCAGCTAATGAAGTCGAGAAACCTTTGGGCAAGTGAGTTTGAGCATGAGCAATCTACCCAGTTAATGGATGGGTAGTTAAGGTCACCCAAAACCATCGTTTTCAGACATATCTTGATAGAATCAAGTACATAGAAATAAGCAGAGTGGGTGTCCTGATTCATGGAGGGGGTCCTGGAACTGGCAATGACTTGAATAGGTGCACTAAAAACAGTTAATTGAACCTGAAGTGTCTCCAGGGAGCCACACTGCTTAACCAATTGGATGTGTAATTATCTTTAATAAATAGTGGTACATGGACCCGTTTATTTTTCACACCCTCAGTTTCAGGTCTGAATGTGTAGAAGGTATAACTCAGTATGGCTGGGATTCTCCCCACAGCCTTGATCCAGGTCTCTGTGACTGCACAAATGCCTTTGTCTTTCAAGGCAAGGACATCTTCCAGTGAGTGCAAGTATCATGATGAGACTCCTACCATTTAGCTGCATAACCTTTTGTTTTTGGATGGGGTTTTTACATTGGGAATATTGTCCTTGAGTCACTGCCTAAAGGGGACACTATGGGGGTGGCAGGGTCTATATTAGAATATCGAAAGATGTAAACACTGAATGTTTAAATGTCGAACTGTATTCAGCGAAAGCTGAAAACAACGAACATACAGAACAGTGAATTTTTTCCTAGGGAAAAAGTTTGCTGTTCCAAAACACATACACACAACACAAACAAACCAAACAAACAGCAATCCACACACATACACCTAAAATCTTACACCTAACCCTACACTAAACTATACACACACCACTAACTATCCACTTACCTTAACCCGAACCCTAACCCTAAGGTCCATCACTATCGCACACTCACCCACGCCCTAACCCTGACTCACCTACCCCGCCCTAACCCTCATGTCCACACAATCGCATACTTACCTGACCTGCGTCCTAACCCTAACTGACCTATCCCACCCTAACCCTCACATCCACACATTCGCACACATACCTAACCCGCGCCCTAACCCTAACTCACCTAACCCACCCTAACCCTCACATCCACATAATCGCACACATACCTAACCCGCACCCTAACCCTAACTAACCTAATCCACACTCAATCACACACTTACCTGAACCCAACCCGTAACTTTCCACCACAGTGCTGAAAATACCAAAGCAACAGAAATGGACAACCAAATTCTTTCCCTAGGAAAAAATTTGGTTTTCTGTTGCTTCGTTATTTTCAGCTTTCGCTGAATACAGTTCGACATTTAAACATTCGGTGTTTACATCTTTCGATATTCTAATATAGACCCGGGGTGGCAAGACCCTTGACCAGTAGTCGAAATCCCAGGATTGAGAGATGAGGACCATCTTTGGTAAAGGATCAAGGTCTGTTGATCATGTCATCCCAGGCTGACATATACTGAATCCCTTTAAAATGACACCAGACACTAAACTAATTATGGAGGTCAATAATATTCTGTTTGTATTGAGACATCATAGTAGGTGAAGATAAAAATGCTGCTTAAGGCTAGGGACATACCTACCTTAGACACACCATCTGAGAGTTCATTCATGTCTCTCTCCATATATTCCAGAGAGATACATCTCAAGTCATTCACACCGACATGGACTATAATGGAGTGACAAAAGTATCTGTTGTTGAGAGACTTGAGTGCATGTGTGATATGGCATATCTTGGCACATGACAGAAAGCAGACCATGATCTTTTCCTTGGGAGGGACATCAGTATGTCTCACAATAGAATCACCTATGACTAATATGTTTGATTTTGTGTTTTTCTTTAGATGTTTAACCAGGGAGACACTGGTGCATGAGATATTATGTGTAATGTGTTCTGCAGACAAAGCATTATGTGTAGCATGTTTGTGTTTGTGTTTTGGAGGTCTCTGGTGTTTAGGTACATTTCTAGTAATAACCTCCCCATATGTCAGTATGCGTGATGTGGCTTTGGGTGGAGCAGGATGTGAGGTGTGCATGCTGGCAACCCGCTCATTATCATATGTACTGAGTGGTTTATGAGAGAGCATGGATTCACGGTTCTTAATAGACTTGCATCTCTCACATGTTGTGTTCGTGTTGACTAGACGTAGAGTGTTGGTAAAACCGTTCACATCTCTTCAGCAGACACTGCTAATGCCATTAGCAATAGATTATTGCTTGTGTATACATCACAATAGGCCATGGTTAGGCAGTGGCCTGACAGATTCTTAAATAGGTTCATAGGTTCATAGGTGTGTACTAGGCCAATGGCCCTGGAGCCTTTACAAGCCTAGTTCATGGGCTTACCCTGGCATTGTGCCATCCAATCTTTGTTCCCACTGCCTCATTTGAGTAGAGACACTGGAGTGATCCCTGGAGTGAATTTTCTATTTCCCATCCACTCCTCAAGATTTCTCTTGAAGAGGGCCAGTGAGCTGCTCTGTTTGACATGTATGGAAAGTCTTTTCCATAGCATGGAAAGTCTCTGGGTTATGAACCTGTCCCTCCAGCATGTTCTGTTGATTGTAGTAATGAGGTTGAGGTCTCTGGAGTTGTGGTGCAGAGAGATTGGAATTTCTTTAGACGTAGCATTTCTAACAGAGCTGGGTCAGACATGGCTTTGTAAGTCAAGCAGAGATCACCTCTTAGTAGGCAATATGAAACAGAAAAGTTGGAGTTTTTTGAGTCTGTCCAAATAGAACAAGTGTTTAAGGCCTAGAACCCTCTTTGTGAGGTACTTTTGCAGCATCTTCAGTTGTTTCAGGTGTCTAGTGAGGTACATGCCAAATGGGGCATTGTACTTGATGACTGGCCTAATGAGGGAAGAGTAGAGGGAGACAATGACCTCTTTCTTTCTAGATATAAAACCCTTAGTAATGAGATATGCCTCATTGAAGGACTTTCTGACCACAGTGGCAATGTGGTGGTCAAAAGAGAGGTTGCTGTCAACCTGTGTTCCCAGATCTCTTATAACACCTTCTGTCTTCAGTGGACTACCATCGATGTGGTAAGTTATGGGAACTGGGTTTTTCCCAAAGAGGATGATGATACATTTTTTGGCATTGTGCTTAAAGCCATGGTTCTGACACCAGTTGTTGGTATCAGTGAGACCTTTCTGTAGGATGTCAGCATCACTTGGGGAGTTAATAATAGCTCCCAACTTGCAATCATCTGCAAACTTTGTCAGCCAGAGTCCCTTCGTGTTGGCTTGGACTAAACAGGAGAGGACCCAGGACCGAACCCTGTGGGACTCCACCCATGACTGGTTGGCAATCTGACTTGGAGTCAGCTACTTTCACACTATGGGTTGTATCTGTGAGCCAGTTTGCAACCCATCTAGTGATATAGGGGTTGATGCCTAGCTTAGTGAGTTTGTCTATGATTCCTGAGTGGGGAATGGAATCAAAGGCCTTGGCCAGATCAAGGTAGGCTGTATAAACCACATTGTCTTCATCCAGAGCTCTGGTGAATGACTCCAAGAAGTCAACCAGGTTGAGCAGGCATGATCTACCCTTCACAAAACCAAACTGTCTCAGATCCAGAGGTTGGAGATTCCCTATATCTTTGTTTAGTAAGTCCATGATGATGCATTCCATAGCTTTGTATAACAGATTCATCAGGCTAATGGGGTGATAGTTCCCAGGGTCTGTAGTCACTCATCCTTTGTGGAGAGGGATGACTGCAGCAGTATGCCATTCGGTAGGGACAAAGCCAGAGGTGAGGCTGTGATTGAGCAGGGCACACAGGTGAGATGCCAGTTCACTCTGTAGTTCATGTAGAACACAGCTAGGGATATTATCAGGTCCCATAGAAACTGTATTCTTGGCCTTGGACAGTGCTGTTTTAACCTGTGCATCAGTAATACTTGGTGTTTGGCAATTTACTGGCATTGTGAATGGTCCTTTTGGGGGCAGAAAGGGATAACATTGGCATTGACTCTGTCAGCCGGTATATTGGCAATATCTGTTGGCTTGGTATAGGGGGTACCATTGTGCAGTAGATCAGAGCAAATCTTGGTATTGCCATGGAGAGTCTTTACATAGCTATAGAAGGCTTTGTCGTTCTCTTTACTATCTGCTGCAATTCTGTTTTCATAGCTAGCTTTAGAGGATTTGATTAGGGATCTCAACTTTTTGTAGAGGATGATAAGGGAGTTTTTTCAGTCTTGGGATTTCACCTTATTCCGTACCAGTTTCCTCCTTCTGTTGTAGAGTTTGTTTATGGGAGGGGACCACCAGATTGGCTTCCTATTTTGGAGGAGAGTGTCTTGGTTCTACTGGGTAAGGCAAGATCCATGCATTTGTGTATGTATTTGTACAGTGCATTGGTGTATGATCTAGCAGTCATACAACTATTGTCCATTTGTATGGGTGCCGTGAAGTGAACCACCTCTGTTTTTCAGAGCCCAAAGTTAGCTTTGGAGAATTTTTTCATGGTGGTTACCTTTGTGGGGGGTAGGGTGGGGGTGTGTGGATTTCCAAGGTGATTAGTTTGTTGTCAGATCTAACCAGGAAGGAGTTGACTATTGGTGTAGAGCAATGGTCGCCCATGTTAGCAAAGACTAGGTCAAGGATGTTGCTATCTCTATTGGGGGTAAGAATGAGCTGGTCCAGTGCACTGGAATTAATGAGTTCCAGGAAACGCTGGGCAAATGTATTGGTACAGCAGTAGTTTTCCCAGTTAATGGAGGAGTAGTTTAAGTCACCCAGTATGAGAGTGTTAGGTTGGACCCTAATATTCTCCAGGATGCTTAGGAATGTGGAGTGTGAGTCTTGGGACATGGTTGGGGACCTAGAGCAGGCTATGACCTGAATCGCTGTCTTACTCAATGTTAGCTGAACCTGAAGTATCTCTGATGCATTATGTTGGCCTACCAGTCTGGAGGTGTGCGCATCCTTTATGAATATAGAAACACCTTTGGCACTTTGGTCCAAGTTCAGGGTCCAAAAGGTGTAGAATGATAGCCTGGTAGTGCAGGTATGCTTTCTGCTGCTTTGAACCAGGTCTCTGTTACAGCACAAATGTCGATGTTCTCCATTTTGAGGAGTGCTTCAACTGAGTGCATTTTGAGATTTAGACTACTAGCGTTGAGCAGCATGATCCTCAGATTGCATTTGTTTGTAGCTGTTATGATGGTAATTTGGTCTTTGGAACACCGCCTAAAAAAGGCATAATAGGGGTGGCAAGAGCCTTGGCCAGTATCCGGAAGCCCAGGGGTGACAGATGCAGGCCATCTCTGGCAAAGCATCAAGGTCTGTCAGTCATGTCATCCCAGGCAGACAGATACTGGATTCCCTTAGAATGACACTAGAAACTTAGCCAGTTGTTGAAATCCATAATTTTCTGCTTGTATTGTGGTATCATTCTGGGTGATGGTAGGATGCTGCTCAGGGCTAGGGTCATATCTGCCTGGGCTACATAATCCGAGAGCTCCTCCATGTCTCTTTTCATGTAGTCCAGGGAGGTACATCTCGGGTCATTCACACCCACATGTACAATGACAGAGTCATATTTGTACCTGTTGTTGAGGGACCTGAGTGCGTGCGTTATGTTGCAGATCCTGGCACCTAACAGGCAGCTGACAGTTACATTCTCCTTATTCAACCTAGTGAGTGGAGCATCAGTGTGCCTCACTAATGAGTCACCTATGACTGGTGCGTTGGGCATGCTGTTTTGCCTTTGGGCTTTGGTTGAGTGGCACACTGTTTAGGAGAGTTATGTGTCTCGTGATTAGTGTTGTGTTGTGGTTGTCAAGTGCATTTCTGCCTTGGAGGTCTCTGCTGTTTGGGTAGATTTTTATTGAGATCCTCCATGAAGGTGGGTGTGTGGTTTGTATTTTTATGTGAAGGCAGTGCTGGTCTGTGTTCTGGAGGGCTATGTGTTCCATGTGGTGTGGTGCAAGCATTGACCTTTTCCTCTTGACCAGCTATTCTGGTCTTGGCTGGAGAGTGCATTGCTTCCAATTTGGATGTATAAATGGATCTCTCACAAGTCTGAGTGTTGGGAGGTAAGTGGAGACAGTTGTCAGTGTACATGAGGCAGTTGCTACATTGTCTCAGGATGCCCAAGTTCACCAGGTTAATAGGAGAACGCACAGGGAACTGACCTTTAGACATGCCTGGGCTGGGCATTAATAATAAGTACTGGAACCATTTCCTTGTGGAACGTTTAGTGCTGGTAGCACTTTTGTGTGCTACAATAATTGCCACAAGAAGTCTGGTAGAGTGCTAGACTAATAAGCTAGTAAAAGCGGAGGAGAGGAAAGAATTAGCAGATCTAAGGTAATAATTGAAGAGAAGATCTTGGCATCTCTCATAAGCTTAAAAACAGTCATGGATACAGCAAATCTGTAAAAAGTGCAAATGTGGGCTTTTAAACCAGAAAGTTGAAAGAGATGGTGAAAACTGCCTAAACGGCCAACAAACTACAATTGCTGGGCCAGAAAATACTCATGTTGTGGCAGATAGGCTACCTAGTGCTTACCAATCCCACAGATAAGCTAGAAGGCATCCCTCGAACACAGAAAGGTTTTGGGGGCTCAGAAGCTTACAAACAGTCCTGGATACATAAAGTCTGTATCTGGACTAGACTAGTTACAGGAAAGGCAGGAAACATGCTTAGATTTTTTATTTTGTTACAAAAAAGCATCTAAAACAGCACTAAATACAATTGAATTGCAGTGCAAGCTAGCACACTTGCGTGGTAGCAATATTAAAGCAAATACAGTTTAAATAAATGCAATGTATTCAAACTGTATTCTGAACTGAATTCAATTATTGTTTTATTCAACTCTGAACAGTTAAAAACTGCCAAAAAATATAATCAGCTGAGAAGCACACTCAGTCAGAACACAAGGAGTTTCTAGCAAAGTTTTAGGTTCATAGGTTCATAGGTTGGTACTAGGCTATCGGCCCTAGGGCCTATACAAGCCTAGTCATAAAAATTCCCTAGTTATTTCTTCCCACACTATTTACTTCTCTGGACCCCTATCTAGCAGGGTGACTGACATGATCCTTGGGGTGAATTTCCCTTTTCCCATCCAGTCATCAAGGTTCCTTTTGAACAGGACCAAAGAGGCACTCTGCTTGACATGTATGGGCAGTCTATTCCAGAGTCTGGGGAGTCCCTGGGTCAGGAACGTATCCCTCCAGCATGTTTTGTTTATTGTGATGACAAGGTTTAGATCCCTGGAGCATGTGGCTCTGAGGGATTGGGATTTCTTTACGTGTAGCATGTCCAACAGCTCTGGGTTTGACATGGCCTTGTATGTTAAGCAGAGATCGCCTCTGAGTAGACGATATGCGACAGAGTATAGCTGGAGTTTTTTAAGGCGATCAGCGTAGGGCATGTGCTTTAGGCCTGTGATTCTTTTAGTGAGTTATTTCTGCGGCCTTTCCAGTGGTTGCAGATGTCTTGAGAGGTACATACCAAATGGGGCATTGTATTCTATAATGGGTCTAATGAGGGATGAGTACAGTGGGTACGTCTGAAAGTACATTATACATTGTCTGTTACCTGTAGACATAACTGTTACTTTCACCCTAACTGTATCCTGTAAAGCCCAAAGCCAGGATAGACAGCAGCCAAAATCTACCCCCACACAATCAACAGAGAACTACTCTCTACTACCTTGCAATCAACCTCTGTCTCAATCCTGCCTAACCTTTTAGACCTGCAAACCATTTGAATAGCCCTGCTTGCAATACTATCTTTACCCACTAGGTGGCTCCCTCCTCCTCCCCCTAGGTCTTTTTCCCCCTACTACCATATTACTTTACTATTCTTCTCTCAAACTCCACTAAACTTCCTAGCTTGCTATCTAATAGACCCACACTCACCCCACTACTTCCACAGACTTCTCGACTTTATAAGTTCTATCTCCTTGCAAAACACACTCTCATAAGTACAAAGTATTATCTCCTCGAAAGACTCACCTTAAACAATCTGCCCTCCACTGATTGTTTTATCTGCTCTTTCTTCTTCTTTGGCTCTTCCCGCTCCGTTCGCCCTTCAGGCTCACTCCACTCCCCTACCCTGCCCCCAATTCTCACCCGCCCCCACTACTCCTACATTTATACTTCCCTAACAACTCCCCCAACTAACTAAACACTCCTACTAACCACTCCCCTAAACTTGGCCACTCCTACTACACACTTAATTCTAATCCAACAACTCCCATACAACAACCTCACCTACTCCCCACTCTCATACACCCTACCTCCTCTATAACCCATCTTATACTTCTCTTAAAACATAACTACTACTAAATCTACCATGTATCCACCAGCTCCCTCCTCCTCCCCTAAACTTCACCCATTCTCTTACCTCATCCCCCCACTCATTATTCTTCATCTCCTCACTGCCTATGAACTCTACTACCTGCCTAATTTTGAACACACTACACCAAGTACAACAATCCACTACCATACACACAATGCTCCCTCTACACAACCCCACTTCCACTATGATCCAGCTCCAAAACCTCTTCTTCCACTGCAACCTACATACTTAAACCCAAAGACTAAAAACTATTACCAAATTTTACATAAGTTCACCAAACTCATACAAAGATTACGCAATCTTATAGCCGACGGCGATATGCATCCTAACTCTGGCCCAAACTCTCCAACCCTCAGTAACCCCCTAGATGTAACTCCCACCAACATAAGAAGCTCACATAATGCCCCAAAATAATTTCTAGTCTGTCATCTAAATATCAGAAGCATAAATAACAAACTACACAACCTGCATGCTCTCATAGATATGCACTCACCTGAGGTTTTCTGCCTCACAGAAACCTGGCTAAAACCCTCTATTAATGATAATGACATATTACCCCCCCCCCCCATACAACATAATAAGACTTGACCGTACAACAAGAAAAGGAGGCAGGGTAGCCATCCTATACAAATCCTCTCTACAATTAACTACAATTAACATCCCCCCTGACCAAGTAACTTCCAAAACCGAAACAATAATCACAAGAGTACAACTCAATAAAAACAAAGCTATAAACATAGTATGCAGTTATATTCCTCCAGGCAATAACATCGACACCTTAGAAAGAACACTCCAATGGTTATCCTCCTCTCATCCCCAAGAAACAATCATACTTGGAGATTTCAACATTGACTGGACTACTTGTTCAGGTCTCCTCCCAACCACCCATATTAACTTACATGGTTTCTCCCAAACCTTTACTATCCTCACCAGAATCAACAAATCTAACAAAAAGGAAAGCATTATAGATTGGATTCTTATAAACAACAATCCTCAATGGTACAAAGCAGGCACCCTACCTGAAGGCATGAGCGACCACCTCCTAACCTATATATTGAGAAAAAAAGAAGATACACCCCACCAATCCACCTTTATAACCCATAGGAACACAAAGAACTTTAACCTACATAGTTTCCAATCTGATCTAAGCCTATGCAGATGGGCCAAACTCAAAACACTACCCCTTGACCAAGCAGTAGCAGAATTCAACAACACCTTCCTAACCATCTTAGACAAGTATGCCCACAAACGCAGATTCAGAAACAAAAGTAAAATAGCTCCATGGCTAACCTATACCACTAGACAAAAGCTTACTTCTATAAATAGAGCATGGACCTCATGGAGAACCACCAAATATCCACAAGCCCACACAACTTACAAACAGATTAGAAATGACACTAAAAAATCCATTATGTTAGACAAGCAAAACTATTATTTTAACTTACAACAAAAACACCAACATCAGCCTCAAACATTTTGGTCAGGTCTAAACAAACTACTCCACCCAGGCAAATCATCAACCCCCACCCCCTCTTCAACCTTAAATCTACCCCCTGAATCAGTAGCTAATACCTTTAACACTTTTTTCTCTGAAACCGTCAAATCCCTAGCCAATAATCTATCTCCCTCTTCTTCCACAACCTCACCTATTCATATGCATCCCTCTCTCTTAAAACTAGAGCCCATCTCCACAGACTATATCAAACACTCACTAGAAAAATTAAAGCCTACCACCCTTGCAGCCGACCAACTTCCCGCAGAATTCCTACAAAAGGCCGCTAAAGTAATAGCTTACCCCATCTCTATCTTAATCAATCGCACGATCCAAGAATCGTACATCCCCTCCATCTGAAAAATCTCACACATTCTTCCACTCCACAAAGGAGGGAATTCCACAGAACTCTCAGATTATAGACCTATCGCAATTCTATCTCCCCTAGCTAAAATAATGGGGAAATGCATACAGAAACAACTATTAGCTCACCTCACCCACAACTTTCTCCTAGCCTCATCCCAACATGGTTTTAGACCAGCCCACAGCACAACCACTGCCCTTCTCTCCTTCTGTCAAACAATTAATTACAACCGTAATCAAAACATGCTGTCCTCTGCCCTCTTCCTCGATCTATTTAAAACATTTGACATGGTAAATCACACCTTACTCCTAGACTCCAACTCACTATCCATAGATAAATCTACCTATGACTGGTTCCTCTCATACCTAAATGGACGACAACAAGCTGTATTATGGAAAGACAATCTAGCCCCCCTTCTACCCATAACTCTTGGCGTTCCCCAAGGATCCATTCTAGGTCACCTTCTTTTCTCTATATTCATCAATGGTCTACCCAAAATTATACCACAGGCTACCGCCATACAGTACGCAGATGATTCCACAATTATCTGCACTGCCTCTACTCCAGCATAACTACAATCCCTTACCCAGTCTACCTTTAACAAAGTAGAAAACTGGCTACATAATCGTTTACTCCTACTGAACCCAAATAAAACCAAACTCATACTGTTCTCCCCCACCCAAAAGCAAATGCCACCAAAATTTACAGTCCCTTCAAACAATGGGACTACAATTTCCCCTGACCCAAACACCAAACTACTAGGCATAATCATTGACAACAATCTGAACTACAATGCCCATATCAACTAAACCATAAAAATAGTAAACAAAAAAATAGGATCCATGTATAGAATAAAGAAATTTCTAACCCCAACTGCCAGAACAGCCATAGCTCGCACACATCTTCTCTCCTCCCTTCTCTATGCCTCACCCAGCCTTACTAATCTTTCCAAATCAAATCTCAACAAAATCACCAGATGCTATAACAATATTACTAGATTCGCCACAGGCTCCACATACAGAACCCATCACTGTAATAATCTTCAAAAACTAGGCTGGCTAGAACTACCAAATCTAATATACTATAACCAACTCATACTTGTTCATAAAATCCACTACCAACCCACCAGTACTCCTATTCTAACTAAAATCATCACCCCCTATAACAACTTAACATCCCTCCGCTCATCCAGCAGAATGCTAGTACAAACTACCAAATCATACAACTCAGCTGGAGACTCTCTTTTCTCCAACTCTGCTGGAAAAAATGGAACTCCCTTCCTCCAGAAATAACCTCTAATAGCTCCCTGCCTCAATTCAAAAAGGCACTAAAAACACACATGCTCAAACTCTGGCTATGTCCATGCTTAAACTCCGACTGAAATAAATACAAATGACACTGAAAAAGTAACAATATTTACACTCCCTTCAAAACACAAACTAACCCAAAAACACAGTAACTAACTAATTAAGCCTTTCGAAACTAAAACTAACCAAAAACAAAATAACCAACTTTTATTCCTACTTCACTGAAGTGTATACCAACTCCTCCCTCAACAACCTCCTCCACTAAACAAACCCTTCCTTATACCCTTCTACTCCTTCCCCCCCTGCTTTCTATCTGACTTTTCCTATTTTCTTACCCCTACCAACAGAAAGTCTTCTCTGACTTCAATTCTTCAAAAAATTTTCCTTTCTATCATACCTTTTAGTAACCTATAATTGTCTTCTATCCCTGACCCATTGCAAACTTTCAGAACTCTTTTCAATATGCCCCCCCCTCAATTTGTTATCTAAACTTTGTAACAGCTGTATTTCTATATTTTAAACATCTTGTTACCTATATTTTTATCTGTATTAAATAATACATTCCTATATTTTAAACATCTTATTACCTACACTATTATTTGTATTTAACATCTATTCTTACATGTTTTTGTTACTAAATGTTTTTGATAATAATTGGAGCTTTTCTCCCTGGGCCTCTGCTGAAAATGGATATGTATCCAGTCGGACTTTCCCGGTTAACAAATGTAAAATAAATAAAATAAATAAATAAATAAACAATTACCTCCTTTTTTTCTGGATGCAAAGCCCGTAGTGATAAGGTGTGCCACATAGAAGGGTTTCCTGACTGTTGTGGCAATGTGGTTATCGAAGGTGAGACCACTTTCCACCTGTGTCGCTAAGTCTCTTATCACACTTTCTGTGTTTAGTGTACTACCACCTATGTGGTAATTCACAGGCACATGTTTTTTTTCCCAAAGGGGATAACTATACATTTCTTGGCATTGAGCTTGAGCCCATGGCTCTGGCACCAATCATCTGTTTCTGTAAGGCCCTTTTGTAGAATATCCACATCATTTGGGGATTCAATAATGACTCCCAGTTTGCAGTCATCTGCAAACTTTTTTAGCCAGAGTGCCTTAGTGTTGGCCTGTACTTCAGAGAAGTAGATGCCAAACAAGAGTGGTCCCAGGACTGAACCCTGAGGTACTCCACTTGTCACTAGTCTGGAGCTGGATTTGGAGTCGGCTTCTTTTAAAGTGTGGGTTCTGTCAGTAAGCCAGTTGGTAACCCATCGAGTGACGTAGGGATTAATGCCCAGCTTAGTAAGTCTATCTATGATTCCAGAATGGGGGATGGTGTCAAAGGCCTTGGCAACGTCCAGATAGGCTGTGTGGACCGCTTTACCCTTGTCCACAGCTCTGGAGACTGATCCAAATACGTCAATCAGGTTCAGGAGACAAGATCGGCCCTTCACTTTTTTTTTTTGTAGTAAAGTGGAAAGGGAGAAAGGAGGAAAAGAAGATAATTCAAGGTTAAGAACCTAAGTGGGTTGGCCTTCTCAAATGTTCTCCCTGTATTAGGTAGAATGACCTAATGACATTAGACTGGGAGGAGTGTCCCAGATCAAATTTACAGAAGGGTCTGGCAACTGTAAAGCCACCAAGTATAAGAACAAGATACCAACAGGGATGGGGAGTAGACACTACACTATTTTAGTCAGAAAACACTACAGAAATGTTTATCACAGCAGAAATACAGCAGTGAGCCATTAATGAAAGTTGTAAACAGCTAAAGGAGCATGGAGACTCTACAGAATGCTTTTAACTGCAAACAAATTTGTTATATTATACCCTCCTTGGCAGAAAATCAGAGCAAACAAACAGATGTTTAACAAATGGAAAAAAAAAAATCCAGTTAATACCTTACACACGGTGAAACTAGCTGCCAGAATCACAGGAAACTCAACAAACAAAACAACCAGGCCTGGATAACAGCAGGCCTCTATCCAGACTATGCTACTTGACTAGAACACAGAAACCTTACAAAAATGCATAGAAAAGAAGAGATAGAGCACTCACAAACAGAAAATAAAACTCTCAGTATGAAAAAGCAGTTTACAGTTAAGAAATTCAGTAAAAATGCAATTACAGTAATGAAACACTATCTAGCAATGAAAAATACAGTTAAAACAATATAAAACAGTACACAAATGCAGTGAAACAGTAAAATAAAGCTTTCTAACAGTGCAAAATGTAGTAGATTAGCTGTACATCACAATTATAAGCATTAAGAAGTGCAATTCAATGAAATAAATGTAAGAAATAACTTATTCGGCTCCTGGAGTCTTAGGGAATTTCTGGTTTGTCCCAGTGATGAATCACCACTCCACAGCCTGGCAAAAAAAGGTTTGATGTTATCACCTGCATGGTATCATACTAAGACAAAACAGTACCTGACAGTGTGAGATAAAGTGGTGTACTGAGTTCCTTGCTTTGCCAGGCATATGGCACTTTCTTGAGCCACAATCCTGTTATTAGGCAATGTTGCAATAACAGACTTACAGATGTGACAATGTACAACTTCAGCAAAGTAAGCGTCATGCTACTACACCCTTAGGATTCACAGCCTCAAACGCATTCTCCATAGGCACTCTTTGCAGTGAAGATGTGGATGTTTGTGCATACACTGAAAACTTGTTCAGGTTTGCAGTGAGTACTCTGGCCTTGCAAGGCTATGATGCCTGTCAAACAACCAGACAGCAAGTGAATGTTGTATGAAATAATGTGGGACTACAGTTTTGTGTTCTGGGAACCTAAATGTACAGTATGACATATCTAAGACATGCTGGATGGACAAGAACATCTCTGAAAGGTCGCCACTCCTCTTAAGTAGGCCTCACATCCATGTCACACAGATCGCTTTCATTATGTGCTGAATGGCATATCAAGTGAATTGCCTTGTCCAGATCACCTTCATTATGCTGTTGAATGGCAGGTTGCATGAATTACTGTGAAATGGTTACCTAACATGGATCACTGCTGCGGTGGACCTTGCTAGAACAGCTTTGGACATCTATGTCACCTGGCATTTAACATTATATTGTGATGCAGCAGCTATGTTCCTAATCACCACCAGGTCAGTACCCTAGTGAAATTGTAGAAACCTCAGAACCCAAGGCATAATACATGCAAAACAGAACTGATTGGGTTGTTTGCTATCAAGCCATCTACTTGGAAAAGGCTACAACAAGCCAACAGGCCCTTGCATCATCTGAGACAAGTGAGTGGATTAGCAAACAGGCTGTGGCCTGCTTCTTATCTTGGGAGTCATGCTAACATTTGCATTCTTGTAAGAGGAAAAGAAAAAGAGCATTGTATCCCAGCAGAGTGCAGCCATGGTGAGACCAGCACTAGTAGTGGCCATGTAGCAGCCATTCATGTGACTCCCCTCTTTTCAGCATTCTTCACAAGGTAATTCTTTGTTTTCAATAAACACTGCTTGATTTGCATCTAACTTCAGAATAACTGCCTAAATACTCCACCCTTAACTTTTCAAGGTGCACTTATCAGGTTCCCCTTCAGTGTTTAGCATTGCTCTGTACAGACTCAGACAACTTGAGTGACATGTCTCCTGGGAAAGCATGCTGGAACTTACTCCAATACTGAGTTACACACAGGACAACTAGCCTGCAGTGACAGGCACTGTCCCTGTAGTTACAAAACAGATACTCGTGACATTGATTGATATTCTCATCAATAAAATTGGTATGCTCCCATGGATATGACCTTTCCCACTGTGACCATTACCACCTCGGTGGATATGGGCATCTTGAGATTATGTAGAAATTGCCTCATGTTTACCAACAAACAGTTCATTCTCGAACAAACTGATATGGTATGTGAGAGATGTATTTACACAGTGTCACTGTAGGCAAAGCTCTCACATGACAGTACTCCTAATGTCAATAAGGTAGTCAGTAGTGCACATGCCGCACCCTTCGCAACGAGTTCAAAGCAGACATATGATGAGGCACTGAAATGTAACCTTCATAAATCACAAAGTCCTTATTGACAAAGTGCAGATAACAAGTACCCTCATCAGCCGCAAATGCACTCTGTAAAAACAACACAAATATCAATACATAAGAGCAACATCTCATGGAGGCTCAACTTATAAGCCTGTAAGACAAGCCAACACCATCCAACATTCTAGTCATTGCAAACACCATTGTGAGACACACCAATGTCCTTCTCACCAAGTTGAGTAAGGAGAAATGCACGTTTAGTTACTTATCAGGGGCTAGGATCCACCACATTATGCATGCACTCATGTCATTCGACCACATGTAACACAAAATCAACATGTTAGAGATGCAACTATATCATCACCCTGGAATACATGCTCTCTTACACACCAGTCAGTACATATGACAATGAGCAGGTTGTCACCCTGCATTCCTCACATCCCACCTCACCCAAACCCACATCACACATACCTACATATGCGTAGGTCATCACCAGAAATATACATAAATACCAGAGACCTCCAAAACATAAACATAACTATGCTACACATGATACAGCCACTGTAGAATACAACATATGTAATAGTTCTCACACCAGTGTCTCACCTGTCAAGCCCTTAAGGCAAAACACTAAAAGCAATATATCAGTCATAGTTGATTCCATTGTGAGACATACATATGTCCAATTCACAAGACTGGATAAGGAGAAGGTCACTGTCAGCTATCGTTCAGGTGCCAGGATCCACCATATCGCACATGCTCACATATCCCAAAAACAGGTACTGCTGTGACTTTGTCACATTGCATGTTGGTGTGAATGACTTGAGCATACCTCTCCAGACTATATGAAGAGAGACATGACTGAACACATGAACTATGGGTGTCAGGCAGGTGTGTCCTTAGCCTTAAGCAGCATTTTACCTTCACCTATGATGTTGCCTTGATACAAAGAGAAAATGATTGATCACAATAATTTCCTTAGTTTCTGTTGTCATTCTAAGGGGATACAGTATCTGTCACCCTGGAATGACATGATCAACAGACCTTAATGCTTTACCAGAGATGGCCTTCATCTGTCACAAATGGGATTTTGGCTGCTGCCCAAGGCTCTTGCCACCCCCATAGTGCCCATTTTAGGCAGTGTCTCAAGGACAAAAGTCCAGAAGTGGAAACCCCATATTAACTCATTCACTCCGGAGCAGCTCAGAAAATGCTGCCCGCTTACTTCCATCATAGGAAAAACAGTGCAGCCTGAGCTTATTTTCAGAAAATCCATTTGTAATACCATACAGAAAACAAATGTTCATAATTCTTTAACCATAAGAGCTAGACTAAAAATGAAAATATGAAAGTTGTTCAGCACTGACCTTTCCAACAATGTAAATATTGATAGTGTGTATGTAAGTTATTATTAAATATTTGCCAAGGAATGCTGAAATTTTGCATATTTTTTCCTTTTTTGTACAACAAATCACAATATCTTGGTGAATGTACTATGGAGACCAATACAATTTGTAATTCATTTATTTGTATGAATGTTAGCTTTAAAATGATACCTCAACCATTACTGTGTGATGCTCTGCTACAGTGATATTCAGAGAAATATGATTAATATTATATTTCTCATAATTGATAAATAAACAAAGCATAATATCTCATCACCTGTAACAGACAGAGACTACATATTAGTGTACAAGCGGTGTGGCTCAATGTCTGCTTCAAAACGATGTCTCATGTGTGTCATCACCATGTTCTCTTGCAAAGATATGGGCATAATAATGAGAAATATTACAAATGTATAATTTTCATAATCCTACAAAGCTAAACAAACTGTGATATCTCTGCATGTGTACAGCATACAAACACAGTTATTTTACTATGTTGTAAGGAGTAATACTGTCTTCAAAATGAGGTATTACTTGGAACATTGGCATGCTTCCATGCAAAGTTATTTAGCAAAATATGTAAAAAAATCATAATTTCCATAAACAAAGTACTAAACAAAAACTTTGATATCTGTATATGTGTACAGCATACAGATACAGTTCTTTTACCATGTTGTAATTATTAATACTGTCTTCAAAATGAGGTATTACTTAGCACATTGACATGCTCCCTTGCAAAGTTATTTACCAAAATATGAAAATAATTCATAATTTTCATAGCCTAAGTTCTAAACAAACTTTGATATCTGTATATATGTACAGCATACAGACAGTTATTTTATCATGTTGTAAGGAGTAACACTGTCTTCAAAATGAGGTAACATTTGACACGTGTACATGCTCCCTGGCAAAGTTATTTACCAAAATATTAAACAAAATCATAATTTCCCAACCTAAGACCTAAATAAAATGTGATAGCTGTACATGTGTACACAATACATACAGTTATTTTATCATGTTGTAAGGACTAATACCATCTTTAAAATGAGGTCTAACTCGGCAAGATTACATGCTCCCTAGCAACTTTATTTACCAAAATATGAAAAAAATCATAATTTCCATAACCAAAGTCTTAAAATATGATAGCTATACAGCTGTCCTGCCTACAGCACACCTCTTTTTCCATCCTGTAACTACTAATACCAGCTGTTTGCTGTTTTCCATATCTGGCAAGGAATTATGTCAGACCACACAAAATGACAACGTAGCCACCATAACTGCAGTTGTTCAAAAATTGTTCTGATTTCAATCTGTAGCCTTCCAAGTGGGTGAGTGATGACATCATTCCCTTCAATGTGCAGCACAAGGATGTCAGGCACAGGGTAGGTGGAACACATCTCTTCCAACAACTGCAGGTGTCCACTCCAATGCATAACTCTTCTTGCAATCCAGTATACCTTCACATTAGCTGTGGGGAAATTCAAGTTGTAGTGGTTTTCACTTCTGGAGGCATGGCTGGCAGCCCAATGAATGTAGGAATGGCCATACACCCACACTCTCACTTGTCATTCTCCTGTTCGTGAAGCTATATCACTGACACAAGGTGGGCACACCTGCAAACAAAAGAAATGCAGGCAGGTTACTACTGATGTCTGACAGATGTATTGGAAGACTACACATATATGTATATCAATAGCATTACCTGGTTCGCTCATCCAAATCTTCACTCCTATCCACACTGGCATTATTCTTTTGATAAGGTGCATAAGTTAAAAAGAACAATATTAAAAATATATGTCCTGATTTTGCCTCAGTGAAGAAAGTGAAGAAAAACCCAAAGCTGGCTTGTGCATTCATCAATGTGATAACTACTTCTAGTTATGTAATTAACAGTGACAGCTGCTGAGAGTTTTACCCGAAAAGTGATAATGACTCAGTGATATAGTGTAACTTCACATATTGGTAATGTGATAATGACCTGCATTTCATTACTGCAAAGTTTAGTATGCTCGGACAAAGTTGATAACTGCTGCACAGAATCTGTTGAGTAGGCATTCATTATATTACCTTGTGCAGCTGTTATGTAACAAAGGCTCATTATCGTTATTAAGGACAATACCCAAGTAATTCAGAAAAATGCTATATCACATACGTATAGCACTTAGATATTAATCAGCCCTTCCTCCCACCTAAATTCCACACATGACTGACAAAGCCAAGAAATATGCCTAAAATATAGGGTAGCTCCATGCTGGTAGTAGTCAGCAAGTAATTACATTTATCTCACGCAGGCAACTACTGAGTATAATCAGAAATACAATAAGACAAGCAAAAATGTCAAACTTATCTGGCTGATCCATTTAAAAGTATTAATTCATGTTATCTCACCTAACCGTGCCCTATAAGGCAGAAATATTGTCCAAAATATCAGGGTGAGCAATGTCAAGAATCAGAGAACAGGCCAAGATCAGACCTAAATTTTAATTTTGCATGAAAGCCATGAGTGTTTCTAAAAAGTGTTGAACACCTACACCAGGGGGATGCTCACCATAAAAAGCCCAGCATCCATTGGTCATAAGCTAATGGCTGACCGGCAGCCAGTTGCTCAGCTTGGGTTACCTGGGATAGCTTTTCTAAGTGACAGCTGCAAGTAAACTAATAAACCTGCCAAACATGAAGTAATTGGTAAACACAATGTAGGTTCACTGACAGGATGCAGCTTGGAAGTGGAAGACATAATGGTAAGAAGGTAGGAGGACATCTACATAGGATTTCTAACCAAGAAAATTCAGAGTTTCCAGCACATGTCATACATTGACAGACTGAAGTCACTGTCAGTGTATTCAGTAGCATACAGACTACTTATAGGAGACTTGTGCCTGGCCTACAGAGCAATCTTGGATCCAAACATAATGGAAATGCTGTACATCCACAAGTCAAATGGGACAAGGGTCACCCACCCCAGGGAACATAAACTGGCCTTACACATAAATAGTACCTGATGGAGAGACAGATACATCTCTCAGAGGTTGACACTCCTCTGGAATAAGCTACAAGTTCACATCAAACAAAGCAGCTCCATGATTCTGTTTAAGCATAGCTTAGATGGTTGGATGAGAAACTATAAATTCCTTCCAGGGATTTCACCTATGGCCCATTTAGGTATGGGGAGTTGTTGCTTACTAAGATTTTGAGTTTAGGCAAGATCCTTTTGAATTGGCTTTCTCTAGTATTATATTAGGCACACGGCTAGGGTTATAAAGACCTTCAGGTCAATAGCCCAGTAACCACCTATGAACCTACGAACTATACACTTTTAAATCAGCCACAAAAAGAAGATGACAAGTCTTTACAACCACCAAATGAAGCATTCACCCAAGCAACCCCTTCAATAAAATGTATGCACAAACACCAGAATGAAATATTTACTCAAGCCAACCCTTCAGTAACATTTCCTGGTATGTACAAACACTAAAATGAGATATTCACCGAAGCGAACCCCTTATGTGCAGGTAGATAATTGCTGTACATTACCTGTTGAGTGGACATTCATTATATTCTAGGTACATACAGGTGTAATAAAAGACTGAGTCATTACCATCTGTTAGGAATTCCATACAGGAATCAGAGTACAAGTAATGACACTTATTTACAAGGCATACCATCCTGGTAATGGGTGTTACTACCACTAGTTACTGGCAATCTGCTCAGGACTTTAGGTCTGTTTGCCTTGTATGTCCTATGACTCGATGGATCTATGATTCAACAATGGTTGCTACTTGTAACTTGACATCTACTTCTCCAAAGTACAGGTTACAAGTAAAGGGCTGTGGGTCCTGTTGTGACACTATAAGTAACTAATGATATTGCAGGATCTATTCTACAAATCCCTTTTCAAATTTAGAGTGCTAAGATGGTTCACAGTCTCAGACACACTGATTATGCTTCTTATCTTTGGTCTAAAACAAGGATACTTGTCTCTCATGACCATACATACATGCATATGCTCTTTGATTCACCATAATGATTCTATTAAATTATATTACTTGTATAATACAGCACCGCTTGTTAGTGTGTTTCAACTTTGTAGTTTTGAACATTTTTCTAGCAAGCAATGAAAAAAATGTCTGACCCATTGATGACAAAACTGCCAATTTCAGAACATTTCAAATATAGAATGCCACTCAGACTTCTCTTATTACAATCCACCAATATCTTTCAATGTGCACAATCTCTGCATAGGTAAAAGTCATCTGAATAATTTCACATTAAAGATGCCTGTAACTACTGAAGATGTTGCTGCTAGCAAAGAACTTTATATCTGAATGTTTATATACCAGTTCAGTGCCTCTGCCCTTGAAGAATAAATGTCCTATGTTACAATGAAAAAAAAAATGGTAAGCTGGCCATTCAGGCTCCGAATTTCAAGACTCACACTACCAGGTCCCAATATTTCATATGGTTACCAATTATAGGGATAGGGCTTTGAAGTGATACTCACAAGACATATTGTTGAATCCCTTGATTTGGTTTGTGAGGAAACCTCTGCATGCATTCCGGTTGTTACATGTGCCTGGTCTCACATATATCAAAGGGGGAGATGTACTCATTGATAGGTTTGATGAGGGCCCAAACCAACTAAATGATAACTTCCTTGGACCAGGATGCCATACCCTTGTTTATAACTTGAGCAACATAGAATTACTTCTTTACTACTTTATAAATAAATAGGTTGCAAGCCTGCTTACTCTCCACATCCATCCCATGATCCTTGTCAACTCGGTATACTCTTAGGATGTGTTTTCAATGAGGTGGTATCCTGGGGTAGCAGACATACCCAAGAGTACTGTTATGCATTTCTTGGCACTGTGTTTTAAACCATGATTCTGGTAGCAGTTATTTATCTTTACTAGTCCTTCCTGGATGATGTTAGTGTCTTTGTAGGAGTCTATGACTAGGTCAGCCAGAGATCCTTAATGTTGTAACTGAGCCAAATAACATTTAGTAAAATTAAGAAATGACCGAGTTGTGATTCTTAACTATATGTGCTCATATTTTAGAACATGGTATGTGTAATTTGATATATATTAATACTTAATTACATAAGTGAATGTCAAAATATTTAATTTTGGCCATGTGTTAATATTTGTGTACAAATAGTGGGGTCATATCAGTTCTGAGAAATGACATATGCTACATTATTAATAAATACAATCAATCTCTGATGGTAAAGACTCTGAATATATTATACAAAAAGAAGCAAAGACTCACTCTGCAGATCCATATCTGAAAAATAATGCCATTTGACAAGATTTCAACAAACTGGCAGTACTTATGCATGGGTGTAAGAACAATCAATCCAGTTATTGCACATGTAATCTAAAAACAATGTCATCTCAATCTCTACACATTACCCATTTTCCTGTTTTACTAGCAGTGTTAAAAGATCTTAAAGACAAAAGCAATGCTTAAAAAGTTAATGACATAACATTTAAAGAGTTGTCTCTTTATAAAAATATATAAATCATGTTTTTTGTTATTAGTACTCAAGTGCAACATGCTGAAAAAAAGGCTGAACTCATCAATCTACTGGCTAAAATTTGGATGCTGAGTGCCCTCTATCAATATAAAGACACTGCTGGTCAAAACAAATCTTTAGCATCACAAACTATTCACAACCGGTCCGGCAAAGAAATACTGCTTTAAAATCCATATAAAACATCACCACTCAGTGTGCAAACTTCCTGTCATATCAACTACAGCTTCTAAGAAATGCCCAACATAGAACTCTATACATATTAATTGCATAAAACCTAACTAGCAGAAAGCAGAATGGAAATCACCCAGGGAACCAAGTACATACCCAACATAACAAACAGGAACTTAATAAAAATCAATAAAGAACCCCCACCATTGTTCATGAGCAAGCATTAACTGCAAAGGCAATGGCAAACACAGCAGTATTATAAACCTGAATAACAAATCCACATCAAATGTGTTTTCCATATCATTCGGGCCCTCCAATTGTGTACGAACAATGATGTCTATTTTTACAGCTAACCAAAGTAACTCCACAGGAAGTGAAAAAAAAAAGAAAGAAACCCTGCCTGTCAGCCCAATTAGCTCTAGCACTGTTCATGAAAGTTTTCTCCCAACTGAGCCATACCTCTTAGCACAAGAAATCTCATATTTTTGGTCAGTTTCCATAAAACTGTGTTTTTTGGGCCAATTACTGGGAAATTATTAATGACTGAAGGTAGAAAATAATGGCAGAAAATTAGGTTTCAGACTCCGTACACTGAAAATTCTGCAGCAGCGATCCTTGCAATCCATACCCAAATAAAAAAGAGGACTCCAGTAGCAGGTAAAATCGGCAAATATAAACAAAAAGAAAGGAACTACCTGCTGCTGGACCCTCTACTTATTTGGGGATAACAAAAGAAACTTAGGAGGTGGGTGGAGGTGTTATGGAAGTGGTGGCTTGGATTGCAGGAATCTGATTGGCTGCCACCCCTTGCTTGAGCAAACACTTTGAAAGGAGATTTTCTCTTAAACGTTTAATGTGACCAGCATGGAAAAACACGCTGAATCGTAGGTAAATAAGTAAAGTTACGATTTCAGCTTGTTTTACACTAAGCTGATGTGCAAACCTACATTACAGTTTCATGCGTCTGTGGAAGGCACTCGGGGATAACAGCTTGCAATTCCTATCATTTCATAGCGCACTCGGATGTAAGCACAACGGCACTATGAGATGATAGTCAGGGTTCATGAGTTAAAAAAAAAATTAAGGATATGCTGCTAAACAATAGTTGTCTTTACATGAAACTGCACTCACTGGAAGCAGTCCTCACCTTGGAAGACTTACACACTTGTGCAGTCAAGGAGACCTGGTTCACGGCTGTAGAGAGCATCCCAACCATATCGGGCTACCCCTACTTCAACATGTTCAGACCACAAACTGAAGGCATGAAAACTAACGGAGGCAGTGTAGTGTTATTCATTACATATAAATATAATGCCAGATTGGTTAAGCAGTAGGATTATCTGAAGATACTTCAGGTGCAGTTAAGAGTTGGTAAGACAGCTATTCATGTATTTGCCAGCTACAAGATCCTATCTATGAATCAGGACACCCACACTGCCTATCTGGATCTACTTGAGTTAATCAGGACAGGACACAGCCAAAAACCCTGGCTTTGGATGACTTTAACTAACCATCCATTGAGTGGGTAAATTACTCATGCTGTAACTCATGTTTCCAAAGGTTCCTCGACTTTGTTAACTCCAAGGCACTGGACCTGCTGGTTGAGTCCCACACAAGGGGTGCCAGTAATATCTGACCACAAATCAGTCTCATTTAAAGTAACTATCACACTGCCCCCCACAACAAAGAAACTAAAACACTTCTCCAAAGCACATTATTACCTCTTACAGGATGGCATAAATAGCTGTACTGCACCTCTCCCCTCAGATGGAACAGGCAAATATGGCGAGTTCTACACCAATGCTTTATGCAAACAGCTGTTTAACTACATTGACTCGGCCATACCTGATAGGACCAAAACAAGCTCCAAAAAGAAGAGCAAACCTGTCTGGTGGACAACTGCCATTAACAGGCTTTACAACAAGAGGAAGAAATGTATGTCTAAGAGTTAGAAGGAGGGAGCCCTAAACTGAAAACACTCCCTCCTCAACTTAAACATGCTGATAAGACTTCTTGTGAGGTCCTCAAAGGCAAACTATGAATCCAAATTATATTCCATAACTAAAGACAACATTAAAATGTTCTTTAGTTACATCCATTACCTAAAAGGAGAGGCCCGGATATGTGCCAAACTGGTAGTTAATGATACCAAATATACTAAGCCTGTGGACATAGCTAACCTGTTAGCTGACAGTTTGTGTGAAAACTTTAGTCCGCTGTCCCTGCCACATGTACCCAATGACATTCCTTCCATCTGTACCCTACTTTGTATCTATAAAGAGCATGTCATAAACACCCTCTCTAAGGCCAAAAATGCAGTATCTATGAAACCTGTTAACATCCTAGGCTGCATCCTACAAGGGCTACGGCAAGAATTAGCAACAGCATTGGGTACTCTTTTTAACCATTGTCTAAGCACAGGCTTCATCCCAAAAGAATGGAAAATGGCCACCATTATTCACTTGCATAAAGGTGATGCTTCCTCTGACATTGGGAACTATAGACCTATTAGCCTGGCTAGTCTTATCTGCAAAGTTTTGGAGTGAATATTCATGGACCTTATCAGGAAATATATAGGTAAGCTCCAGACACTTGTCCCTACTTAGTTAGGATTTGTCAAAGGGAGATAATGCCTGTGAAATACTGTGGACTTCTTCAAGACAGTCACCAAGGCTCTAGACGAGGGGAAATCTGTACGTACAGTCTACCTAGATTTAGCCAAGTCGTTTGACACTATCTCCCATTCAGGCATTATTGACAAACTCGCACAGCTAAGTATCAACCCTTATATCATTAGATGGGTTACTAACTGGCTCACTGATAGAACCCATATAGTCAAAATAGGGGAATCCATCTCCAACAACACACCTGTAACCAGTGGTGTTCCACAGGGATCTGCATGACACCTCTAATGTTTAGAACCTAGATTTCTAAAATACAAGCTAAAACTAATGGTCTTTGGCTGACAAAGTTTGCTGATAACTGTAAACTGTGAGCGGTCATAGAATCCCCAAATTATGTCAACATCCTACAAGAAGCTCTTATACACACAAATGATTGATGCCAAAGTCATGGCCTTAACTTCAATTCCAAAAAATGTATTATGATCACTTTCAGTATGTGCGACGTTCCTGCTAACTACCACATCAGTAACAAAACACTAAGTATGCACTCACTGGTGCGAAACCTGGGCACACAGGTTGACAGTAAACTTACATTTGATCAGCATGTCTCCACAGTGGTAAGGAGAGCATTCTGTCTTGCTCATCTCATAAGTAAAGCCATTGCATCCAGCAAATTACAGAAGTTCTAACTTCTTTGTACTCTGCCCTTATCAAGCCAATAATGATATACAACACCCCTTTTGGTATGCACCTTTCCAGGCACCTGCAGCAATTGGAGAGACCACAAAGGTTCCTCAAAAGGATAATTCAAAGTCTTCAGCGTCTGTTCTATGTGGATCATCTGAGATCACTGTCACTTCATTCTGTTTCATACAGACTATTCATAGGTGATCTATGCCTTGCATATAAGGCAATCTTTGACCATGCTTTATTTGAAATGCTGCATGTCCCCAAATCAAATGATACATGGGTTACTCATTCTAAAGACCTTAACCTAGTATGTGACAGTATCAGACCATGCTGGAGGGTCAGATACGTCTCCCAGAGGTTACCACACTGTTGGAATGGACTCCCCCTTCATGTCAAGCAAAGTATCTCATTGGCCTTCTTCAAAAACAATGTGGACAATTGGATATGTAACCATAAATTCACACTGGAGGTTCCACCTGTATTTCTGTTGGACTGTGGCAATTGTTGCTGATCTTGAAAATAAAGGTAGAACTTGGTTAGGCTTGCAAGTTCCCTAGGGACATTACCCCTTAGTAACTTTCTATGATATTACTTAGTCATAGTCCATGTGGAAGTACATGATCTGTGACATACCATACCACCCTAGACTATACTTAGAGATAGTTATTTGAGCTCTCAGACTACGTCTGTGAGATCACTGACACATGACTTAAAGCCAAAAAGAGCACACTAACAGTGCAAGGTTATTATTCCTTCCACACATTTAGATCAGCTAATTCACAAGCATGGGCTAAAGGTGTAGGTGTCTCTATGTACATCAAAACTTAAGATACTTCAAGGCTGGTCAGACAGGACAATGCACGTGAGCTGCTCAAAGTTCAATTCACAATAGGCAAAATCCAATACTACTTCCAGGCAAGCTAAAGGTCCCCCTCTATGACCCAGGACACTCATAACATGTATGTAAACTTATTGGAAATACTAACCATCCAGCCCAATACCATATTCATGGATGCCTTCCATTATCCCACAATTACCTGGAAATCCTATATGGCAACAAACATACTGGCAAAGAGATTCCTGGCTTTTATAAACACAAACTCCCTGGACCAGATAGTCAATACACCAAACAGGGATGCAACCATACTGGATCTGGTCCTCACCAATCTGGGAGAGTGATGCACAATGCTGTACTTTAATTTCTTCCCTGGTAAGGTCTGAACACAAATTGTTTTCCTTTGAAGTAAACATGAGACAAAGACCTTCAGCTAGACATGAAATATTCAGGAACTACTCTAAGGCTAACCTCCAGGTATTAGGTGATAAACTGGCCTAATCTCAAGCCCCCATAAACACTGAGAACACTGTAGCTTATACAGCACAGAAACTCTGTAGAAGCATGTTAATAGCTGCATATAGGCAGCCATACCCAACAGGGAGAAGTACAGAACTAACAGAAAATCAAACCACACTGGTGGAATCAGAGAATCAATAGGTTGCATAACAGAAGGAAGAAACTCATGGAAAAACATAGGATGTGCAGCGTACAGCATGATAAAAGCATTGTCATCAAAGTGAAAAAAACAGAGGACAAATGAAGTCTAACAAAGCCAGAATTGAGGTAAGTTCGGGCTCCCATGCCAAGGACAACCACAAAGCATACTTTAGGTATGCCTGCACTGTCAAAGGCAAGACACAGTTGTGTGCACATGTCATTGTAAATGGAACCACCTATAATGAGGCAGAAGAAAGAGCGAACATCCTGTCTCATAACTTCAGCCCCAACTTTACCCCTTTCTCCCCCTCAACCTTCCCTCAGGAAATACCATCAAATATAAGTAACTCTACTATCATGATGGAATAGATCCTTAGTACTCTGTCTATGAACAAGTACACTGCATTAGTGGGCCCAGATAATATCCCAGCATGCCTTTTAAATAGCATGAAACATGACTTTTCAGGGCCTCTGGAATTACTATTTCACTGTAGCCACCAAACAGACTTCATGCCTCATGAATGGAGAACAGCAACAGTCATCATTCTGCAAAAAGGTAGGCCATCTACAGACCCTGGAATCTACAGACCCAGAAGACTCACTAGTCTGATATGTACAGCCATGAAAAGAATTATAATAGAAATGATCAACAGAGATGTAGTAGAACACAGACACTGGACCAAACCAGTTTGGTTTCTTCTAGAGCAGATCATGCCTACCCAACCTGGTGGACCTATTTGAGAAGGTAACCAAAGCAATGAATGACTGCAAAAGGGTTCACACTGCCTACCCTGACCTGACAAAGCATTTGACACTATACCTCCATCAGGCATTGTTGACAAACTCAAGAGATTAGGTATAAAGTAGTATGTCAGCTGATGGATAGCCAGGTGGCTCACAAACAGGAACCAGGAAGTCAGCACTGGGGAGTCCACCTCTACAAATAGACCCATCGCAAGTGACTCCCTCACAAATCATTCCTCAGAGTGCTCCTCTTAGCCATTTACATGTCTGAAGTCAATGCCACTGCCAATGACCTCTGGGTGACTAAACTTGCAGATGATTCCAAATTAGTAGCTGTCATTGAATCCCACACTGATAAAATGTTCTCCAGGAGGAGCTGATACAGATATACAACTCGTGTCAGAAGCATGGAGTAACACTAAATGTCAAGGAATGCATAATACTATGCTTTGGGAAGTCATCCACCCCTGAAAACTATATATTGAGTCATACTGACAGCACACCTCTAACAGCTGACCCAGTAGTCAAGGATTTAGGGATACACATAGATAGTGATCTAGCCTTTGACTGTCACATGTCCACAGTACTGGGGAAATCATTCTATGTTGCTCAACATATTAACAAAGGTCTGACATGTAAGTCCTGGGAAATCATTGCTCCAGTGTATTCTGCATTCATCAGACATATCATTGAGTGCAGTGGCACCTTTGTATGTACCTAGCCAGGCATATCCAACAATTGGAATATCCACACAGGTGCCTCACTAAACCAATGCAGGACATACATAAAATGTCATATGCAGAAAGTGTAAAAGCCCTATCCCTGTATTCTTTGTCCTACTGCTTTTGGAGGGGAGACATATGCCTGCCATACGGAGCATTATTAGACCCCACTATGGACCAACTGCATATCCATGAAACAACTAGCAACAAATTTACCTGTTCTACAGACCTACACCTTGCCTGTGGTATAAATAGGATGTACTGGAGAGACAGGTATGTATCCCAGAGATTGCATCCTATATGAAACAGGCTCCCCAAACATTTGAAGCAGAGTTCCACTCTAATGCAAATCAAGTGCAAATTACACAATTGGATGGGTAACATGACAATCATCCCTGGTTTGGGGCCTATGTCTGTAATGGATACAGGGAAACTAGAAATAGTTTGTCTCCCAGGCCCATGCTTATATGTGTTTCGTCTCCCAAAATCCAATCCTGCTTACAGTTATCAAGGGTATCAGACCTTGTCAGAGATTTGGGATGCATGACTAAGCTTAAAGATGCCCTTGTGTTCATTAGCCTAGTAAACACCTATGAACCTATACTGTATTACTTTTCTGATGACAGTTCCCTCCTGCTCTGACATTCAGTCCTGTGCTCTGAGGTTAATGGGTTGATTGTAGATGTGTACCCATCAGTGTGTCCAACACAATCCTGAAAGTGAAATGTAAACATTTCCGTGAGACACATTTCTTTGTGTGGCTCCATAGTCCTTACAACAGCATACATCGTAACATACAAAAATTATGCTATACACATTCTAAATGGCAAAGTACAATATGTGTAAATGACCAGTACAAGTATCATGTCTACAGCAACAATGGATGAAAATAATTCATATTAATGTAAATAGTCACCCTGTGCATTAGACACATAGCTTTATTTCCCTGCATCCACAAGAAAGATCATAGGGATGTAGCGCAATTATCATCACTTGCACAGGGTGTTGTGTGGGAGTGCAGGAGCCCCAGACTGGCCCAATAGGTTGGCAAGCATGTGTGTGAGTCAGGAAGGGAAGCAGGCAAGATGGACCATGGAAATGTTGCATGTGTGTCTGTAGGTGCCCTCAATTTGACAGTGGTTTGTGAGTGTCTGCATGAACACAGCCAAGCTCATTGCTAGCCCTATGTGTTTGTATGTTGGACAGGTGTGAGCTGTGCAAGCTAGAGCTGGCAGTTCATTGTCTCCACCTCTGAACATGAGAACTGGCTCTGCCAGGAGTTGCACTTGCATTTCCACATCCAAGGTCAGATGCTGTGTTACTTCCTAAGGGTGACTGATGTCTGCTGGGAATGTGTCCTCCATGGGAATGCCCAGGACTATGAGCCCATGGCCTGCTACATCTTGGTGTTGGACAGCACACTCCCCTCTGCAGCACTGGATGTACTGTCACTATGGGAGCGCGATTGTGCATGGCCATGTTGACTCTCAGCAGATGTTGTTGCTGACCTGTGCCCATGAGGCCAATACTCAACTCTAATGAGATATTCCATCAAAGACAACATGTGTTCCAAGACAGATAGTGTACAATCTGTCTCAGACCTACCATTTTCCACTGTATCAGTCAACCATTCCAGGGTGTCAGCAACACAGTGGAGACAGTCTCAGAAGTCAGACTGTGCTGCATCCATAACCCTGAGCATTCATTGGGAGTTCCTTTCAGAACTTTCCTGTGCCTCCATGATGTTCCTAAACATCCTCCAAGTGACACGTGATGAGACACCTGTGACAGGTGGTGGAGAGACAACAGGCCTCCTATGAGCACGCCTATCAATCCACCTGTATGGAACCTTGCCATCTATTTGGTTATGACCAGTGTCAACAGTCGCTGAAGTCACAGTTGTCACACTTCCTTGTTCAATATCCCCACCCTCAGACTGTTGAATATCTGTGGTCTCAGGGGACTGGGTATGCATAGGCATACTGGCTGTGTACAGTGATAATGAGGGTGGATGAGGGATGTCAACCTCTGTGTCTGATACTGCCTCTGCAACCTCCAGCTGTGCCTCAATTTGCCCACCATCATCATCAGAGTCTGGAGAGACACTAACATCAGGTTGTGAAGGGGACAATGTCCAACCTCCCCAGTTACCTGTGATAAAAAGGAGAAAGCAATACATTAATACCTGTACTTCTATGCTCTTCAGTACTATGGTGCAATATATGATAAGCTGTATATACAGCTGTCACTATTACAGACTTGTATAACTTCCAAACTCACATAGGAGAACATGAGGACATTATTTTCTAACCCCAGTCTGTAATTATTTGGAAATAATTCTTCATTAAACAAGAATCTCATGAATAAAACATACACTATGTACACTGTTGATATTCTGTAAAACACTGCACAGTTGACAGTTATGGCAATCTGTAATATCCTGACAATACTGTCAATTCAATCACTATGGTCACACCTAAAAGGCAGTGGTGTGACTCTAAACTGTGGGCATTCAGAAAATATCTGTCCATTTGGCAATCATGCAGGCAGTGCATTAATCCAGCCAGCAGGTCTGGGATGACACTTTAGTGAATAAGTTGAACTATATCTATATCTCTAACAAAACAGTTTTGTGCTTACCAGCAGCAGGAGCATGGCCTCTTCCAATTCATGATGGTGGTCCTGAGGGAGAAGTAATAGCAACACCACTGTATGTTACAGTATAACAGGCATAATATGTCCAAATATCTCACATTTACAGTAGCTACTATGTTAGCAGGTATGTGGGTCACAATCTCTATATGAGCTTAAAACTGTAGCTAACCTCCTTCCCCCCCCCACAGTAAAACACCTTGAAACCCACATAGAACTATATATGCTGAATGCAACAGTATTCTGATCTAACTAAGCATACCTGGATGCTCCTCTTGAGAAGAATGGGTGGCTCCCCTGTCCACAATATATTGGCTGATGGATACCTGAGAGCTGTCCTGTGTTGCAAGGTTTGCCGGGAATTCTTCTGTGGCTGAGAAAGGTTGTTCTGCTGCAGGCCCACTATCAGTGACCTGATGATTCCAGGCCACATCAGCTGCATGCCTACATGCACAGTGTATCATATCCATGGCATGGTGTCACACCTGCTCATAAGTGTGATTCTGATGACCCACGTCATTAATGTTATGCACCAGTTCTTCCCACAAGTCTGCATGCTCTTGCCTATTTGCCTTCCCTCCGGACAGCAGGACTTGATAGTATTGGCGCAAAGCCTCAATGATAAGGTCATTTTCTGCCTCAGTAAATGGTGCCCTGCATCATGTATGCATGATATCTCCTGAAATACAAATAAATGAGAAGACATGTCAGAATCACATACATGGGAGTACAGTATGTAGAGATACAGCAATAAGGGAAGGCTGTCAGTATCCACTGCTTGATTATACATCTCATATTCAACAGTGTGTCAAACATACAAAGGGTGTGGATGCAACTAGGATAGTAGCAATAGTGACCTATTCCTGTTTGTGCAATGACAAATACTCATGTATGATTACACATCTCACACAGGAGTCTATTGCAGTATGCCCCATAGCAGGAACCCCCTCCCATATAATATGTAAAAACAACAGTGCCAACCAAATAGCACAATACTATTCCAACTCCTATTGAAGGAAATATCCGGAAGACCTGTGTACCTAGTTAACACACAGTATTACACTCTTGCTGTACTATACATCCTGTGCAGGTGTAACATGGCTGCAAATCAATGTTATGTCATCAATACTGTTCTAAGAAAGGCTTACTGATGTAATCCCCATTCCCCTATGTATATTCAAACATATGCATCATGTTGGAAACAAAATGGTTACATACCTTATGGAGTACAATATTCCTTTGTTGAAAGATACTGCTATATATGTAGTGTGTCAATAAGTTAACCATACAAACTAACTCTCATACACAATGGTTCCCCTAGTTAGAAGTTTGCCTTTTTTAAGATGGTTCTCATTAGCAGATGATTGCCTCTTAACCAGTCTGTGGTTCATAAATGCTACATAAAGCCTACACAGCTGATTTACAGTATAATCAGCCAACACATGCAACTACTCAAAAAGATATAAGACCTGAATGTAGATTCCATCCTTTTCTCATATGTTGGGATACAAATTACTGGGGTAAATATACTACATCAGCACAGAGAGAATGTTTGTAGCAGCTACTTTTTACATACAGTTGTATGTGCTACAGGCTGAAGCTGCTGCTACAGGCAATAAGCGTAGGCAGAGAGGGTGAAGAATATGCAGGACAACAACACTTAAGAATAACTGTGGGACCTGTGGCAGCCTTGGTGTGGAGCCAGAGCCAGATTGAGGGAACACCTCCCACTGGAATTTAAGGTATGTGTTTAAGGTAAACATTTTAGCCAAAGGTTTCATTGTTTTGTGGATATGCAGGAGGTCAATCAGAGTGGGGTCTGACAATGCCCTGTATGCCAGGCATAGATCTCCCCTCAAAAGCCTATAGAAGACAGAATACAGGAGCAGGGCCTTGAGGTGGTCTGCACAGGACATATTACTTACGCCCTGTATTCTTTCAGTGAGGAACCTCTCTGGATGTTCTGGTTGTTGGGTATGTCTTGTTAAGTACATACCAAAGGGTGCACTGTACTCAATGACAGATCTGATGAATGCCAAATACAGTGGAACAATGACTTCCTTAGACTTAGATGCCATGCCTTTGTTTATAAGTTTCACAACATAAAATGATTTCCTTACCACTGTAGACATGTGATGATCAAAGGCTAGATTACTATCTATGCGTGTCCCTAAGTCCCTGACTACTGCATCAATTCTAAGGGGTGTGTTGTCAATATGATAGTTACCAGGGATGTATGACTTCCCAAAGGATACAATTATACATTTATTAGCATTTAGTTTTAGTCAATGGCTCTGACACCAATTATTTTTCAGTGTCAGCCCCTCCTGGAGAACATTTGTGTCAGTGTGAGATTCAATGATAGCTCCTAATTTTCAATCATCTGCAAATTTAGTCAGCCAGAGACCACTGGCATTGACCTTGACTTTTGAGAAGTAAATGCCAAAAAGGAGTGGTCCAAGGACTGATCCCTTAGGGACTCCACTTGTGACTGCCCTCTTTTTAGAGGTGGACTCCCCAATTCTAACTTCCTGGGTCCTGTCTGTGAGCCAGTTGGCTATCCATCGGGTGACATACTGGTTTGTACCTAACCTCTTGAGTTTGTCAACAATGTCCGAGTGGGGTATTGTGTCAAATGCCTTGGCCAGGTCAAGGTAGGCAGTGTGAATGATTTTGCTCTCATCCATTGCTTTGGTGACCATCTCAAAAAAGTCCACCAGTTTGAGTAGGCATGATCTGCCCTTGATAAAACCAAACTGGGTTGGGTCCAGTGTCTGGAGGTTTAATTTATTTCTACTGATCATCTTCATGATAACTCTTTCCATGGCTTTACATATAAGACTAGTGAGACTTATGGTTCTGTAGATGGCCCACCTTTGTGCAGAGGAATGACTGTTGCCTTTATTCTATTTGGCTAACATGCTTACCTTAAGCACATATCTGTTTGGAGGCTATAGTTAAATAGTAATTCCAGAAGCCCTGATAGGTTATTTTCATGCTATTTAGAAGGCATCCTGGGATATTGTCTGGGGCCATTGACGCATTGGTCTTGGTCTTAGACAGAGCATTAAGGACCTGTTCCCTAGTGATAGTAGGGGAAGTTATATTTGAAGATATTTCCTGAGGGAAGGTTGAGTGGAGAGAGGAGTAAAGTTGGAGCTGACTTTATCAGCCAGGAGGTTTGCTATATCTTCTGGCTCAGTATATGTGGCTCCATTTACAATGAGCTCTGCACACAATTGTGTATTGCCGTTGAGGTTGCAGACATATGTAAAGAATGCTCTGTGGTTGTTCTTGGCCTGGGAGCCCAAACATACCTCAAATTTGGCTATGGTAGACCTTATTTGTCCTCTGAATTGTTTGTTTAGTTTGATGAGAGTGCTTTTTTCCTTCTGGGTGCTTCACCTCCTAATTTTTGCCATAATTTTCTTCCTCCTGTTATACATCCAGTTGATTTTTGTGATTCACCAGGGTGGCTTGTTTTTTTAGTTAGTTCTGTACTTCTTCCTGGTGGGTACAGCTGCCTCTATGCAGCTATTAAGATTCTTGTACAGGGTTTCTTTGAACAGTTCTGCATAGGCAGAAGTGTTCTTAGGGTTTATATGGGCTTGAAATGTTGCCAGGTTCTCAATAGCAGGGGGTTAGCCTTAGAATAGTTCCTGAATATTCTCGGTTGAGCTCGGGGTCCAGGTTTTATTTTTACTTCAAAGGAGACCATTTGTGGTCTGACCTTACCATGGAAGGCATTACAGTAGTGGGTGTGCAGCACTCTCCCATATTACAGAGGACCAGATCCAGTATGGTTGTATCCCTGGTTGGTGTATTGACTATCTGGTCCAGAAAGTTTGTGTTTACAAAATCCAGGTTCTCTGTGCATGTACGTTTGATGTCATATAGGATTCCCAGTTAATACTGGTGTAATTAAAGTCACCCATGAATATGGCATTGGGTTGGATGTTTAGTGTTTCTAATAAGTTTAAATACATGGAATGGGTTTCCTGGGTCATACGGGTATAGATATATCTTGCAAGTAAGCGGTATTGGATTTTAAATATGGTGATTTGAACATGGAGCAGCTCAAATGCATTGTCCTGTCCAGCCGTGAATTATATTTATTTTTCATGTAATTAGAGACACCTCCACCTTTAGTCCCTGCCTGTGAAGTAGCTGGTCTAAATGTGTAGAAGGCATTATAACCTTGCACTGTTGCTGTGCTCTCCATGGTTTTAAACCACATCTCAGAGACTGTACAGACATCAGCATTCTCTAGGATAAGGAGAGCTTCCAGGGAGTGGAGTTTTTGTTTAAGCTTTTAGCACTGAGCAGTAATACCTTTAGATTTTTTTGGTTTTGATTTGCTCTGTCAGAAGTACTTTCAGTTTGGCATTGCCTAAAAAGGCACTATGGGAAGACAATGTTTTAGTTGATATTCAAAAGCCTAGAGGGGAGAGGTGCAGACCATCCCTGACAAAGCAGCACGGTCTGTTGACCATCTCCTTCCATGCTGACAAATATTGCACCCCATTAGAATGACACCAGAAACTAAACCCGTTATTAAAGTCAATCATCTTTTGTTCATATTGTGTCATCATCCTTGGAGAAGGTAAAATGCTGCTCAATGTTAGGCTCATACCAGCCTGAGGCACATATTCCATGAGCTCTATGATGTCTTTCTTTATATAGTCTAAGGAGGTATATCTCAGGCCATTTACTCCCACGTGAACTATGACTGTGTCATATTGGTAATTGTGGTACAATGACCTGAATGCATGTGTAATGTGGCAGATCCTAGCCCCTGATAAGCAACTGACGATAACTTTCTTCTTACAAAGCCTGATGAGAGGGACATCAGTGTGTCTCACAATGGATTCTCCAGTGAGTAGAATATTGGATTGTGTTGACTTGCCTTATTGGTTTAAAGATAGAGGCTCCATGAGATGTAGCTCTATGCATTGGTGTGGGTGTTGCTTTGAAAGAGTGTGTTTGGGGATGCTGAGTGTATGCTCTCCATATCAATAACGAGAAATTAATCATAGGCACTAAACAGCCTATAATTGCAGAGTACCTTGCAAAGGTAAGAGAAAACAGCTCTTAAACTTTACAAAAAAAGCACTTAAACAGGCATGTCCAAGGGTCAGCTTCCGGCGATTTCTCCTGTCCACCTGGTGAATCTGGGCATACTGGGGCAGTGTGGCAACTGCCTCATGTACACAGGCAATCCTCTCCTCCTACCACCCAACACTACAACCTGTGAAAGATGCACTCACATAGCCAAACTGGAAGCTAAGCTCTCTCCGGCCAAGATTGTGCTAGACAGTCAAGAGGATAAGGTTAACACCTGCATTACACCTCAAGCAACTCATAGCCCTTCAAAACCCAGACCATCAACACCCACACATAGCAACATTAAACCCACATATGCGGAGGCCCTTAACATTAACCTGCCCAAGCAACAAGGACCTCAGAAGCCGAAACACAAACAAACACCAATCACAACCAAAGTGACACATAGCTCACAACACCAGTGTGCCACCCAACAACAGCCCCTAAGGCAAGACAATGTACCCAACACTTTAGTCATAGGTGACTCTATAGTCAGGCACACTGATGTCCCACTCACCAGGCTGAAAAAGGAGAAAATTACAGTCAGCTGCCTGTCAGGTGCCAGGATCCGCCACATAATGCATGCACTCAAGTCACTCCACAACAAGTACAAATATGACTCTGTCATTGTCCATGCTGGAGTGAATGACTTGAGACGTACCTCCCTGGACTACATGAAAAGAGACATGGAAGAGCTCTTGGATCATGTGACCCAGGCAGGTATGACCCTAGCCCTGAGTAGCATCCTGCCTTCACCCAGAATGATACCACAGTATAAGGACAAAACGATTGACTTCAACAACTGGCTAAGCTTCTGGTGTCATTCAAAGGGGATCCAGTATTTGTCTACCTGGGAAGACATGATCAACAAACCACTATGCTTTGCCAGAGATGGTCTGCACCTGTCACCCCTGGGATTCAGGTTACTGGCTAAAGCTCTTGCCACCCCTATAGTGCCTGTTTTAGGCAAGGTTCAAAGGATAAATCCACCACCATAACAGATACAAGCATGCAAAATCTGAAGGTAATGCTACTCCATGCTAGAAGTCTAAACCTCAAAATGGACTCTCTCAAGGCACTCCTAAAAATGGAGAACATCGATATATGTGCAGTAACTGAGACCTGGTTCAAGGCACCAGAGAGCATCCCTGCAATACCAGGCTACAATTCTTACCACACTTTTCGACCACAAAACCAAGACCGAAACACTAAAGGTGGAGGAGTGTCCATATTCACCAAGGATATTCACACCTCCAGGCTAGTTGCCCAACACAATGCATCTGAAATTCTCCAGGTGTAACTAACACTAGGTAAGACTGCAATCCAAATTGTCGCTTGCTACAGATCCCCCCACCATGCCCCAAGATTCTCATTACACCTTTCTAAACATAATGGAAAATATTAAGATACAACCAAACACCCTAATACTGGGTGATTTCAACTACACTGCCATTAATTGGGAAAACTACTCGGGTACCAACTCCTTTTCCCAATGGTTCTTGGAATTCATAAATTCCAACGCCCTGGATCAACTAATCTATTGTCAACCAGGAGAGCCAGTATCCTAGACCTGGTCATTACCAACATGGGAGATAGATGCTCCACACCAGTGGTCACCCCCTCATTGGTCAGGTCTGCCCATAAGCAAATCACCTTTGACATCCACATCCCACCCCCACCCCCCAGTAAGGAAACCTCCTTAAAAAAACTTCTCCAAAGCCAACTTCATGCTACTGAAGTCAGAAGTGACAAACTTCACAACACCCACGCAGACGGGATCTGGAAGTTCGACTGCAGAATCCTACACTAAGGCACCGTGCAAGCACATTCACTCATGCATGAATCGTTCCATCCCAAATAGAACCAAGATGCTCTTCTCCAAAAAAAGAAGCAGATCTGGTGGTCCCCTGCTATAAACAAACTATACAACAAAAGGAAGAAACTGTTGCAGAAAAGAGGAAAATCCCAGGATGCAAAAAACTCCCTCACCAGCCTCAGTAAGAAGCTGAGATCCCTCATAAAATCCTCAAAATCTAGTTACGAAAATAAAATTGCCAAAGATTCCAAAGACAACCACAAGGCATTCTATAGTTATGTCAAGAATCTAAATGGCAATGCTCAGATCTGCTCTGAGCTACAGCAGAACGGCATTAAATATACTGATCCCAAGGATATTGCCAATATCCTGGCAGATCAATTTAGTGCCAACTTCACCCCCCTCTCACCCCCTAAAGGGCCCATCTCAATACCTAAAGATTGCCAAATTCCGATAATCATGGCCACACAGGTAGAAACCGCACTCTCCAAAGCTAAGAATACAGTATCCATGGGACCAGATGATATCCCAGGCTGTGTACTACATGAACTGCAAAATGAACTGGCACCTCACCTAAGTGTCATGTTTAATCATAGCCTCACCTCAGGCTTTGTGCCTACTGAGTGGTGCACAGCTGCAGTTATCCCACTCTACAAGGGAGGATCTGCCTTGGATCCCGGGAACTACCATCCCATCAGTCTGACAAGCCTGATCTGCAAGGGCATGGAACGCATTATCATGGAACTTATAAACAAAGACATTGGCAACCTTCAAACACTGGACCCCAACCAGTTTGGGTTTGTGAAGTGCTGATCTTGTCTCCTGAATCTAATTGATGTCTTCAAATCAGTCTCCAGAGCTGTGGATGAGGGTAAGGTGGTCCACACAGCCTATCTGGACCTCACCAAGGCCTTTGACACCATCCCCCACTCTGGAATCATAGACAAACTTACTAAGCTGGGCATAAATCCCTCCATCACTCAATGGGTTGCCAACTGGCTTACTGACAGAACCCAGACTGTAAAAGTAGCCGACTCCAAACCCAGCTCCAGACAAGTGACAAGTGGAGTACCTCAGGGTTCAGTCCTGGGACCACTCTTGTTTGTCATCTACTTACAGGCCAACACAAAGGGACTCTGGCTAACAAAGTTTGCAGATGACTGCAAAATGGGAGCCATTATTGAATCCCCAAATGATGTGGATATTCTACAAAAAGGCCTTACAAAAAAAGATGCCTGGTGCCAGAGCCATGGGCTCAAGCTTAAAGCCAAGAAATGTATTGTTATCCCCTTTGGAAAAAAACATGTACCCATGAATTACCACATAGGTAGCAGGACACTAAACATCGAAAGTGTGATGACAGACTTAGGGACGCAGGTGGACAGTGGTCTCACTTTCGATAACCACATCGCCACAACAGTCAGGAAATCCTTCTATGTGGCACACCTCATCATTAAGGGCTTTTCATCCAGAAAAAAGGAGGTCATTGTCCCAATATACTTATCCCTCATTAGACCCATTATAGAGTATAATGCCCCATTTGGTATGTACCTCACAAGACATCTGCAACAGCTGGAAAGGCCACAGAAATACTTTACTAAAAGAACCACAGGCCTAAAGCAGATACCATATGCTGACCATCTAAAAAAAACCTCCAGCTATACTCTGTGGCATATTGTCTACTCAGAAGTGATCTCTGCTTAACATACAAGGCCATGTCAAACCCTGAGCTGTTGGACATGCTCCACTTAAAGAAATCCCAATCCCTCAGAGCCACACACTCCAGGGATCTAAACTTTGTCATCACCGCGGGGATCATGTCAGTCGCCCTACTAGACAGGGCCCAGAGAAGTGAATATTGTGGGAAGAAATATCCAGGGAATTGTTATGGCTAGGCTTGCACAGGCCCTAGGGCCAATAGCCTAGTACCAACCTATGAACCTATGAACTTATGATATAGGCTCCATGAGATGTAGCTCTATGCATTGATGTGGGTGTTGATTTCAAAGAGTGTGTTTGGGGATGCTGAGATTATTTCTTATGTGTACTTTGTCTAGTAGGTCTTTGTGGTTTAGGAAGATTGCATGTAAGTGCCTCAATATATGTGGGTCTGCATGTCTGCTTTGAATTGTGCATGATGGGTGCAGTATGTGAACTACTGACAACCTTATTGACATTAGGAGTATTGTTCTGTGAGAACTTTGCCTCCAGTGATGTGCAAATACATCTCTCATATACCATATCAGTTTGTTTGAGAATTAACTTGATGTCAGTAAACATGAGGCAATTTCTACATTGCCTCAGGAAGCCCAAATCCACCAAGCCAGTAATGGAGACAGTAGGAAATTTCATTTCCATGGCAACAGATCTTTCTTATTGTTAGACCTTTGGAGTGAGAATATCAATCACTGTTGGGAGTATCTGGTTTGGAACTATGTGGACAGTGCTTGCCACTGCAAACTAGTTGTGGTGTGTGCAATTTGGTATTGGAGAAATTTCAATTGTGCTTTTACAGGAAAAATGTCACTCAAGGTGTCTGAGTCTGTACAGAGTGCTGCCAAACACTTGAGGGGGAAACTAATAAGTAGACCTTGAAAATTTAAGGATGAAGTATTTAGCCAGATATTCTGTAGTTAGAAACAAATCAAGAAGTACTTACTGAAAATAAAGAATTAGCTTCTCAAGAATGATGAAAAGAGGGGAGTCACATGAATGGCTACTGCCTGCCTGCTACTAATAGTGGTCTCACCACAGCTTCACTCTGTTGGGATACAATACTTCTTTGCTTCTTCTCTCACCAGAAGCAAAATGTTAGCACCAATCCCAAAAACAGAAGCAGGCTAAAGCCTGTCTGCCTTTCCACAGTCTTGTCCCAGATGATGCAAGGGTCTATAGGCTTGTAGCCATTTTCTGGTAGATGCCTCGAATAGCAACCAGACCAATCAGGTACTTTAAGCACAGGCACTCACTCTCCAGCCAGAAACAGTCAGGAATCAATGCACTCTGCTCCTACTCTCACCAGGATCAGAATATCAGCACAGATTCCAAGCTATCACCTATAAAGCAGTTGATATTAAGCTTTGTGGTGATCAGCAGTCTCCAGGAAATACTGCCCCTGTACTCCTTCTCTCACCAGGAGAAAACAGAAGCACTAATCCCAAGATGACTACTGAGAGGCAGAATGTGGGCTCTCGAATAACTGGTGGTCTTGCAATGGACGCTTAAAGGTAAGATGAAAAAAATGGTTTATCCTAAACACTGCAGTGTGCACTAAGCAGTTAGATATGAAAGTAGGTAACTTACGTTTAAGCTGTACAAAAAGTTAAGTTTTAGTGGAGAACCACTATTTTTAAAAGAGAAAGATAGATTGAAAGGGGGTGGGCATTTTGTATTCTGGTACTATGGTATACAGTAGGATGGCCAATAAATTTATATAGTTGAAGGGGAGTGATTTTAGAAAATGATATTTTTTTTGCTTTCTTACATCAGACAGTAAATGCAGAGAGGAAACGATATATGGTCAAATTAACATAAGGGGCAGGCAACTAGAAAGACAGTGGTGTTTAAGAACACAATACTAATGGGGTGGGTGGTAAAATATCTGTCTGACTCTCAAGAGACTGAGCTGTGGTCTCTTTTCAAGTTTTAATATGCAGTTAAAAGCAGTATACAAGTAAAACACAGTGTAAAGAAAACAAATCACAGTATGAAAAATAGAAAAAGGCAATAAAGTAATACAAAATACAAGAAATAAAAGCAAACTAACCTTTCCCTCACAGCAAGCTGTGGCAGAGTCTGGGTGAGCCTTTCCAGTAAAGTTAACATGTATCTTAAAAAGCTAAACACAGCTATATTTCAACTCAGGACCATGTGGACCAAAAATGAATGTTTTTACAAGAGTTTAACAAATTGAGCTACAGAGTCATTGCTGTAGCAGGTGTATTTTCACATGTTATGGATATAATTGCACACTTGTCTGCTGTTACATACCTCACTTACATCTATTATTACATGTATGCTTTATAGTGATGTATTTCTCTGCCAGAGTCCTAGTTAAACTTCTATTTTTCCATTTATCTTTTAGCTGGTGTATTTTTACATGTTGTAGATATAATTGCACAGTTGCCTGTTGTTACATACCTTACTTGCATCTATTAATAAGTGTATGGCTTTATATTGATGTATTTCTCTACCAGAGTTCCAGTTATATTCCTATTATTCCATTAATCTTTTTAGCAGATTTGCTACATGATGCAGTGTGATGGGCAACATTGTGCAACCATGGTTAATGATAAGAAAATGACCATTACTATGTTTTGCTTAAAACACGTGTGCTAGCTAACTGGCTGTATAGCTTGGTAGATTAGTACACTGCTCTTCAAGTGAAATGGTACTGGGTTTGAAATAGGGCACCGGTGTACCTTTTGAACCTGATTATTATGCATTCAAATACATATTGTAATATACTGCCATTTAGCATGGCTTAGCTATGCTGTGCTCACAAAAATTCTTTAAGTAGAACAAAAATTGGGGAGATAGGACAGTGGTGAAATGGGGTGCAAGCTGGGGGGAAAACATAGTGCAAGGCAGGTAGATATGTGCAGGAAGGGTGTAGGAAAGACACATAGCTAGCCATTTCTTCAACAGCAAGAACTGAGTACTTAAAATGTTTTTAGCTGAATTTGAACTGTCACCCCCAGAGAGAGGAGTGATGACAACATAAGTGCATTGTCAAGACAACTGGACCAAACTAAGTGTGTAAGTGTGTGCAGTGGACACATGTATGAAATGGAGAGCTATGTATGGGACAATGTTTTGGGGGTGGGGACAGCTGGCCTTTTTTTTTTTTTTTTTTTTTTAAGGAAAGAGTGAAATGTTGGTGAAGGGACATATATATGTGTTGGGAAGGTGAGGAAGCTTTCGCAGACAGACAAAACAGAAAAGACAGCAGACAGGGTTAGTGTGGGACACAAGAAGGGGATGAACACTTTGGTTGGAGAGGGTGTTGTGGAATCCCAGTTCCATGGATGCCAGACACAGTACCAGTGTGACTCAAGTACTCACCCATAGGACTGTCAACACTGCACCTTCACTGTTCCACTGGAGGCGGTGGTCAATGCTATCTCCTGGGGACAGGCTGCCCCACCAAGATGGACAGCATGCTCTCCATCCAGCATAGGCATGCAACAACAGTTTGGCACACAAGCCTATGCACCATGCTTGGTAGTTGGTCTTGGGTGATAAACGCTCCCTCTCTACCTCCAATCCCAAAGGGGGGAACACCCCCAGCCTGTGGGATGGAACTACCCGATTAAGCAGGTAGTGCAGCAGCAGACGGAGTACCACCAGGTGCTGCCCAGACATGCTGGGCCCTGGCTGGGGGAACAAAGGTAGGTGGATCACTGGGAACTGGCTTACTTTATCATCCTGTGGTAAATTTAATATAAACATAATGGAAAAATAAACATAACCCAAATAAAAGTAATTACTAACATAAGAGAAAACAATAACAAATTGAAAATTATACCATGAGGAACACAACAATAAATAATGTAAATGAAAGTTTTTTAACAGCAAAACAATATTACATTTTGCATAAGACCAACATAAGAGGTAATAAGAAATAATATGATAATATCAAATGATAATAATAACTATATTAATTAAATAAATAAAAGAAGAAAAAGGGTGGGGTAAGACAAAAAGAGAAGAACATTAATAACCACACAGATAATATAACTAAATAGACTACAACTAAATAATTCTAGATATGTTAGATTTCAGTTATGAGTCCACTGACTGCTATGATGTTTATTATTTGAAATACTACCGTTCCTTACACACACACACACACACACACACACACACACACACACACACACACACACACACACACACACACACACACACACACACACACACACTATAGTACAGATCATAAAGCATTCAGCAATCAATCATTCAGTGTTGTTTATATTGTATATTTGATGTTCCACGTCCATACCTTTCAGCATCTTAGCATGGGACATTATGGGCCAAGCCATACATAATGGTGGTACAAAGGCACAACAACAGGGAGCATTCTTACATAGTGTGCTCATACAATAGTAGCAAGGTGTTCAGATAACAGATTAAACCTTAAATTGCATTTCAAGTGAAGTCATATATCTGCAAATCAGAGGAGCAGCCATAGGCAATATTCAGTACATTCTGCAAAAATTGTGACAGTTGAGAGATATGTTAATGTCCACTGATTACACTTGACACTTGGACATTTCTCAGTTGGCTGGCATCAGATTAGAACCCACAAGCAGCGTCTACTGCCGAACATTTTATTTGAAAAAAATTAATTATCAAAGCACCATCTCCTTTTACGGTTTATTGATTCTTTTTATTTTAAATCTTGCATTTACACACATGGATAGCTGTCTAGGACTTCTGTTAACTTACACATTTACCCTATTCATTTATTGAGTGCAACCTGCAGTGTATTTCAGACAATGACCAGACTACAGCATTGACTCTTAATATGGGCAGACCACAGCATTAACTAATGGATGGAAGCTGTGCTAACAGTCTTGCATGCTTACTTGATTTAACTTGCTTACCAGCTCAGATATGCACTGACACATTAATAAATATCTGTCATGTCCTAAGTATTTCATACATAACTGTTTACTTTATTTTATTATTCTGTTATGCATTAAGTTATTACTTTATTGAATTTCTTAAATACCACACGCTTGTCTCATCCTGGCCAAACACCTTGCATGGGACTGGACATTGCAAGCCCTCTCTTCTGCAGCTGTGGTAAGAATACCAGTATGCACAGATTCAGCTTGTATATTTATAAATTGCTAGTAAACAAACCTACATATCTGTGGGGTGTGCCATCCCTTGCTTCTTGGATCCAGGTATTCAAAATTCCCCTCTTCCTATGATACAAGTCATCATAATGGTGACAATACTGAACATCAGTGCGGGAGATACCAGCTGAACTGGTTAGGTCCCTGGCCAAACTATTCCAGGCCTCAGACTTATATCCTGAGCTCTGGCAGTAGTCCTATAGCAGCCAAGGTCCCTAGTGTTCTAACACAAGAATCCAATGAAAACCATGTACTCCTGCACACCCCAGCTTTGTGCCCCAAAGTGCAGACCTTCCACCATGACAACAGCTATACCCAGAGTCAAGGTCAGGTTCCAAGGAATAATATGAAATTACTATCTATTGGCCTTTAAATAGCCTGCATTCCTGCCCACGTACATCGTACTGTAACTTTCAAAAATATGCCTCGTCCCTTAGCATCACGCAAATACGCACAACTAATGTTTAAGAGAAGCTTAGCAATGTGCAAACAAGAAAAGACTGTTGACCATGTTTAAGGGATGCTTAGCACTGTACTCCTTTTCTAAATGTAACAATTATTAAGTTTAAAGTGAACCATTGTTTCTTTCACCTGACACAGTTTCACAGCACTATATTTAAAAGGTATTACTGCCCAGGATCTACGACACTGTAGATCATGACTCCAACTATCTAGCTGCCAGGATATTGAAGGGAACTTGTATATCTTCAGATATACTGTGAAGGTACCTGCAAGTGAAGCTTCACTGCATGGGTTTGGGCACTGCTAAGCACTGCAGAACTACAACAATTGAATGCATCCAGTTTCAATTTTTAGATGTCTAGCAGATGTCTAATGCATGGGTGCGCAGTGCAAAGCATACCTAAATAATGTGCTGCATTGCACAAACAAGCACATAAAGCTAGAAAAAATTAAAATTGAATTCATCCGGTTTCTATTTTTAGATGTCTAGTGGATGTCTGATATGTAGGTGTGCAAAGCTAAGCATAGCTAAATAATTTACTGTACCACACAAACAAACACATAAACGTAAAAAAAATAAATAAATAAATAAATACTATTTAATGAAATAAAATGTCTTGTAGACCTTTTAGTCAAGGTTAACAGACAGAAAGGTATGTGGCTGTGCCGTCATTCTTGCATGGACTCAGCATCCATGTTGCTGTGACCTCCCTTAGGCATGTACCATAATTAAATATGTATGGCACACTGCCAGGGGAGAACCATTGCCGTGTACATAGATCCATTCCATGTAGGCTCTACACAGAGCCTATATGGACTTTATTGAATCCTGGGGTAGATATATAGAGCAAGACAGGGACCTATATCTATGTCTATATCTATAGCCATATCTATCTATATATATAAATATATATATATATATATATATATATATATATATATATATATATATATATATTAAATTTGATAATGTCCAGTTTTTAAAAAATCATAAATATCTTTGGACAGTTGCATGGGAGATCCATGATAACAAAGGTTGCAAATGTATAATTTTAGTATAACAGCTGCTACAAAAACAATTAAAGCAGACTGGCTAAGAAGTATATTTCCCCTACTTGATTAAATGAGTCACAGGTGACACATGTTTATACAGGGAGTGCTAACAGCAACCGAAAGTATGTTATTGTGCAACATGAATAATAGTACTGAACAGCACATGCTTTCTAACTGAATTTCCTGTCTCTTGGCTGACTTGCAAATACAACTCCCCCCTATATTATGTATAATATACTTCTTGCTACATACTGACAATATTGACCAAAAAATACTTAGTTATTTAACATTTGTTTACCGATAAAGTCCAACTTGGAACAAAGCCAATTTTCAGCAGAGGCCCGGGGTGAAATGCTCCAGGCGCATGCCTTTGTAACATGTGAGGAAACCTGAGTACCCGGAGAAAACCCACACAAATGCAAGGAGAACATGGAGACTCCACACAGAAGGTACCCCAGCCAAGAACTGAATTGGAGAACCTCTTGCTGTGAGGTGATGCTACCGCTGCACCAGTGCGCCATCCAAATAAAAGAGAAGGACTGCATCAACAGTGAAATGCCTTCCCTATTTGTAATGTTACCAACTGTCAATGCACCCAGTATATTTAGTATTGAGGAGAGCAGTGTTAGAAACATGTAGGTTCTATTGCCTAACTTAGGCACTTGGTTGACCATTCAAGTACACTCACTGCAGTGCAGCATACAGGATGAGGAGGAATACATGCATGAGGTGCTCTGGTTTTGATGAGATATTAAACACTGGTTATATCTACACAAGCTTGTGCAGTTCACTCGTGTGTTATGGTACCATTGTTCTTATCTGAAGAAAAGTAGAGGAAGTTGTACTTAATGAGGAATAAAACATCAAAATCAAATAAAATGCATATTAAATACCATCATGTAACCAGTAAAACACAGAAGACTACATTTTTTATAAGATAACATACAATATAGTGAAGACAACACATTTTATATGAGAAACAATGTTCTTGCACTGTCCTCCAATAGGATGGATAATGCAAGAATCTGCAGCAGACAATGTTTAACAAGAAACATAGCAACCATAATGTACAGTTTCTGAATTAATTTTATATGGTCTGTGAATATTCCTTACATTTTCTTAAAAAGACCATAACAAAGAAAATACATGCAATCAATTATCATCTACAAAATGAAGAATGGGCACTTATTTGTCTTACAAATAATCTTCTACAAGAAGACAACATATGAGCTATCCTCAAAAAAGAAATAAAAGAATATATGCTTTTTTTTTTTTTTGAGCACAAGGGAAATAATCAATACAGTATAAGGAAAACTGCAAGGTTACACTCACCAACACTCCTGTGCTTCCAAATAGTTAAAGAGAAAATATGAAATGCAGGCGTGGTGGCACAGTATGCGTAGAGCGTATCAATCAACAGCAGTCTGTATAACACACAAATACACTAATACGCTAGCTGCGTACAGATAGAGTTACCAGTTAGTCAGTATCACCGTAAAAAGCAAAAGTATACCAAGTACTGTATCAGGCTTCCGTGGAACAATGGCTTGAAAACTCTTCAGCACCTCAAGCATTCAACGGGACATATCCAAAGTCGTATAACAAAGAAAGCAAATAAATGCAATGCAGGCTTGTTATTCAACGCCAGTATGCAAGTCAGTGCATACAGAAATAAGCTATCTGCTTGTAGATGGAGTCAACAGTTAATTCAAATAAAGTACCTGATTCAAGAGCAAAACTTCAAAGGAACAATAGCTTGGAAACCTTCAATGACAAACCAAGCGTTCAACAGAGTATATCCAAGGTAGTTTATTCATAAAAATCGGCAAGCGCTTTCAACTAGGTCTTCATCAGGCCGTTAAACAATTTAGACTGACAAAGCACTCATATTTATAACAAAACATCACAGTAGCAACGATGTCATTTCCTGTTAAAATTTTAAACTGACAGAGCATCACAGTAATGGAAATGCCATTTCCTGTTACTACTAATTCAAAGTCTAAAAACATTTTAAATAGAAAATATATATAAAAAGGTATATATAAAAAGATATGTAGTGATAGTTGCACGCAAAAGCTGACTGTATGTAGTTCCAAAGCAAAACACTGTCATTATACAAAAAACATATAATTGCATACACAATAAAATAAAATTACTGCTAAGAAATGTATCTAATTTATTAAAATTATTGTTAGTGAAAGCACTTATGCATTAGAAATCCATTCAAGATGCCACAATAAATAAAAAACTACTAATATTTGTATCATGGTGTAAACTCTCATGAAGTCAGAAATTTACCATCAAGGGGCGTGGCCAAGGATGAACACAGGATAGCAGCAGATTTCTTCAGCTCCACCAATTTCATTACATTGACAGGAATTAATTACTTAAAAAATTAATTCTTGAAGTAATTTTCTTTCTAAATATGTTTGTTTTATATAGTTCTTGAACTATATCTAAAAAAGAAAGGAAATCTTAATAATATTCCTGTCAGAAATTACTTTGGAAATTTTCCTGTCAGTTTATCAGTCTGAAATGAGTTCCAGTAAGACAAATTCTCAAAACTCCAGCATCAAGAAAGAACTTCAGTCTCTGATAATTATAGTCCAGCAACTTACTGCTAAGATGGATAAAATGGATACTAAAATAGACACTTTCATAGAAAAAACTGCAAAACAAATAGACTTGTTACATATGGACCTGCAACAACAGAAGATCCAGATGACAGGCATAGAAGAAGCTGTGAATGACATGGAAAATAAAATACAAGAAGAGGAAATCAACACTGAGTTTCTGCTGAAACAAAATACACATTTACAAACAAAGCTGGATGACCTGGAAAACAGATCTAGGCGCAATAACATTAGGATTTTTGGACTGCCAGAAAATATTGAAGGTAACAATATTACTTCTTTTTTAACAACATGGCTCCCTAAAACTTTAGATTTACCAGAAGCATTCTCTTTTGGTATCGAAAGAGCACATAGATCTATAGCTAATACTAACTCTAACAAAAAATATCCTAGATCAGTTATAGTTAGATTTCTATCATCTTTTGATAAAGAGATGGTTCTTAAATCTGCTTGGGCTAAAGCTCCTGCTAAGTTTAATGAGACAACTGTGCGCTTTGACAATGACTATTCTTCCATGGTAATTGCTAAAAGAAAAGTTTTTCTGCCACTAATAAGGGAGCTTAAAAAAGCACAGTTTAAAACATACCTTCTGTTTCCTGCCAAGCTTAAAATCTTCCTTCCTGATGGTCCTAAGGTCTTCGATGATTTAGACTCTGCTTTACTGTTTGTCAAAGAAAAAGGATTTTGGATAAAATAGAAGAAATGGAATGGGCTAGTTCTTCATTAAAGAGATTGGCAACTGAAGCTTCCTGGAAGACTTCAGAGAAGAAGAAGAAGAGACTAAAAAACAAATGATTTGTTATATGTTTTTTTCTCTCTCATCATTTTAGTTCATTATTAATCTTTTTGAATATAGTTCCTGCATTTCCAGAAAGCCACAAATATTTTGGAAAAGATTTAATCAAAGTTATTCTCTATGTGCAAAGAAATGTTTTGTTTCATAACCAGTCAAAATGCCTGAGGATTTAATGGCAGGCTGTGACTCGATTTGTTTTTCTTTCTGAAAAAAGTAAGGTTAGTAATTTGATACATTTTTTTATCTTTATCTTTTTTTTTCCTTCTTCTTTTATTATTTTCTTTGTTTAAACAATGACATTCTATTTAGATTATGTAGTGGGTAAAGGGTGGGGGAGGGCAGGGAGAGAACAGTAATGAAAATATCATTAATAGAATAATAACATATTTATTTCTTGTAAAAGTTTATAAGTTCTTCAAATGCTATTTCTAATTATACTTTCTTGATTATACTGCTTATGCTTGTTTGTAAATAATCTGTCATGCTTTAACTAATAATAATCAGAACTAAATAAGAGTAAATAATATGTTTTATTTTTA
>NC_056732.1:881587634-881615134 GCF_019279795.1 Protopterus annectens
TTAATATTCAATGAAGAAAAAACTAAAATATTACCTATATATACACGAAAAAATACTCTCATTAGTGATTTTACTAAATATGTACCCAACTCAGGTCAGATAACTTATTTAGGTATAATACTATCTAAAGATATTAAATCTATTATATATAATAACTATAATACCTGTTTTCTTAATATACAAAATCTTTTTAATACCTGGAATAATATGTTTTTTACTATGGAGGAGAGACTTACAATTATTAAAATGATAATATTCCCCAAGATTTTATACTTAATACAATCAATAATACTTTCACCTACAAAAATAACTATCAAGAAACTGAATACACTAATGTTAAATTTCTTATGGGCACCTAATAGACCTAGGATTGCATTAAAGAAACATACTAATAGCTGGTCTCAAGGGGCTATTTCTTTTCCAGACTTTAATTTATATATTATCTCTTCTATTATAAAAGTTATTACTTTATTAATAGATCGGTCATATGTCGCAAAATGGAAAGATTATTGGGAGCTAATTAGTATGCACTTCATGAAAATCTCCTTAACACATAAAAATATGATTATAAATAACTCCATGTTGTGGTTGCTAAAGGAATTTTGTAGTTCACCTATTACACCTAAACATATGGTCTGTTACCCATTAAATATTATTATTAGTTATCGTAACTTTATATTCATGCACCCTAAGTATAGGGAATGGAATGTTATTGTATTCCTATAATTTATACTCAGGGTATGCTTATGTCATCTACTTCTGAAGGAGCTCATTTAGCTATAGATAATAATCTAAAGTACTGGTATCAGCTGATATCTGATAATAAAGTTAAAAATCTAGATTTCTTAAAACAAGAATTTGATCTAAGAGAAACTTGCTGGTTAGAGGTTCAGATCTTTAGACAACATCTCATTGATAGAATAGATCTAATGTCTATAACAGTTAAAGAATCTATTCCAAAACTGATTGATTACTTGATAATAAATTTACAGCATAAAGTTTCTGATAAAGGTAAACTTTCATATATACATAAAATTATCAGACAAGAAACTTTTACAATGTAGATTCATACTGGAATTATTTCACCTCTATTAATGGGGACCCACCAACTCAACAAGATAAACAATATATATTGGAATCTGCTTATAGAACTACATCTTCCATTGTCTGGAGACTTTATACATGGAAATTTTTACATAGATATTTTATACACCTTTGATGATGAATAAAATTAATAATAAAGATAATCTATGTAAGAGATGTAATGTAGAAATTAATGCTGACTGGGCTCATATGTTTTATGACTGTATGAAGTTGAAAGAATACTGGAAGTCAATTAATGAATTTTTGCAGGCTCTTTTACAGATAATTTCATTATTTCTAAGTCTCTTATATTATTCAACACACCTGTACCTCAATGTGTTAAAAAGATTAAGCTTCCCTTGTTATGGTCTATCCTAGCAGTGGCTAGGAAAATAATAACTAGAAATTGGATTTCAGATACACCTCCTTCGTTCAATGAATTTAAAAATGTTATGAATATAATGTGTCATATGGAAATAAGCACAATTAGAATGAGAACAACTAGAAAAACATCACATTTTATTGTATGGGATAATTTACAAAATTTGTTAAAAAAATTCTAATTTCAATAGCATAGTATTTTAGTTTAATTAATTGATCTGATTGTAGTGGATGTCTTTGTAAATACTTTAGTTGTTTTGTTGAATATTATAATAATACCTATTTTTAATTATTTGTATAAAATTGTTATGATATTTCTCTTATATGTTAAAACAATAAACTTGTTTTGAAAAAAAAAAAAGAAATTTACCATCAAACATTATCACTAAAATATATATATGAAAAGCATATATATATATATATATATATATATTGATTTATACATCTAGTAGGAAATATCTAATATGTTAAAAATATTATTATTAAGAAACAATTCAACCCACCACAGTAGATGGAACCGAACTAACATTGATGTCATGATGTAAAAGTCTCAAGAAGTCAGAAATTTACCACCAAAAAGTGTCATTGAATTATATATAAAATGTGTAAAATGATCCACATATCTATGAGGTCATTGCCTACACTAAGTACATATATATAAAGATATATATATATAAAATATATATGTAAAGGCCTCATAAACACTGACACTATATACACTAATGATACATCCACACAATGTGCAATAATATAGGTTAAAAATGCCATAAATTGTTGTGACATGACATCATTATATAGTAATATAATGTTACCATAGATAACCTGCTACATAATAGGATGGCAGTACAAAGCAATCCAAATATTCACAAATAGCTGTGTCATTTATAAATTGTGAGTGATGAAAAATACTCACTATTTTTGTATTTATATTTTAAGTTTCCTGGCTTTAAGTATGGGTTTAATAGATACCCTATCATTAATGCCAGGGCTGCGATCAGCTCTAAGCCTAATAATCCATTTGGCTTCCATTTGTTCAGTAAGATTACTCAAGTCCCCTCTCCTTATCCCCGGTTTGTTCACATAGATAACTTGGAATAGAAACTTATGTTCTATTGATGTGTTATTTACATGTTTAGAGAGGGCATTGGATGTGCAGTATATCCTAATCTTATATATATGTTCTCTAATCCTCTCTTTAAACTTTAAACCACCACATAAAATGCTGGGCAAGATTGACATGTAGCCAGGTACACGACATGTTTAGAGTTGCATGTTGCTGACATGGTGAATGTAAAAAGCTGCCCTGTGACAGGATGTGTAAAAGTATTACATTCTTTCACATATTTACATTGGTTACATTTCTGACACTTTCTAGTAGCCCCATCTAGACTGTCTGACATTATATTTCCAACTCTATTCGGACCACAGAGCATCCTATGCAGATTCAATTTATTTCTATAAGAAAACTTGGGGGCCTCATCTATTATACTAGAAATCATAGGGTCTGTTAGTAGGACATCCCAATGTTTCCTGTAAATATCCTTGATATTATCAATGTCTTGTGTATAATGTAGAGGGATTCTGATATTATTACTAGCTTGTACTGTTCCTGAGATAGCTGACTCATCACTTTGTTTACCAAAATAGGGCTGAGCTCTACCCTCTCTAAGCCTATCTATTCCAGAGAAATTCTCCTCAATCTCTTCATTCGTGTAGCATCTACTGGTAAACTTAGTTCTAAGTCCTTCCATCTCTCTAAGGAACCCAACATCATCAGAATTAAGCCTCGATGCCCGCATGGCTTGGCTCTTTAGAATATTTTTGAAAATATGTTTAGGATGCATACTACTACGATGTAGCAAACTATTTCTGTAGCACTCCTTCCTGTATACTCCAGTATTCAAATTACCATCAGGTAATTTCTCTATGTATACATCCAAATACGGAATAATGTCCCTAGATTTCACCATGGAGAAATTCAAGTAGTCAGTCTCATTATTCATCCTCCTATATAAATCATTCAATTCTTCTTCATTTCCCTTCCATATTAGAAAGAGGTCATCTACAAACCGGGTATAACATCCCATCTTGTTCTGAAATTCAGCCATCCGAAAGAGTGAAGTATCTTCCCAGTCAGCCATAATTAAGTTGGCGTAGCTGTTCGCACAAGATGTGTCCATGGCTACGCCATCTTTTTGTATGTATATCATGCCATCAAAGGTAAAGATGTTATTTGTGAGAACAATCTCCATTAGTTCACATAAGACACCAATCCTGCTCGTAGAGAGGACCCCGTCCCATGTCAATCTTCTTTTTAGCCTAATTAATCCGTCTTTGTTTGGTATTACTGTGAACAGGGATTGTACATCAAAAGTTGCTAGAATGCTTTCTTGCCCATCATTCACTACAGTTGTCTGTTCATATAATTTAATAAGGAATTGTTTGGTATCTTTTAATATATGTTCGTATTTGTCCACTATAGGTCTTAGTATTGATTCCAGATATAGGGATATAGGTTCAGTTATCCACCCCTTCTTGAAGGGCTAGATACTTTGGTACATGAGATGGAAAGTGACTTTTTGAAACTAAAACGTCTTCAGCTTCAAAGACAACACTTTGAGGCATGTATAGCAAAGAAGATTGTACCTAGGGGCCTCAGGATTTTGAAGATGCCCACCACAGGCACTATTTATATTGATCTTTTATACAAATGGCAACAGATTAACTTAGAGACAAGTTTTAAATATATGGAACTACTTAATAGTTATTTTTTACCTACAGAAACTGCATTGAAGGAGAAAATATGTAAGCAACAGAAATGTGTATTTGACTTATACTCTAAGCATGTTGCAGAAACTTACATGGATAGAATGTTGGATAATGTTTTTCTTTTTGAGAGAAAACTGCTACAGCAGAAGAAAGATAAAATGAGAAGGGATATCACCGATTTTGCTAGGGGGAATGTCTTCACCTGGCCCAGGGTAGATAGTGACAATCCCATGTCGAAGAAAACCCAAGGCAATAGCTTAGAAAAGAATGAATGTATGTTGGGGAGGAATGACAATAAAGATAAGATTGGTGATGAGTGCATTCCAAGTATTGTGAGCTTTAATAAAAATGATACTGTTACCAAGAATATGGATAACCAGATAGATATAAGTAACAGAAATGTAGTGACCACAGCAATAGTGCACCATGATACTTGTGCATCACCCATTAGTAACATTCACAACATTTCTATTTTTGAAGAAGCTAATATGAGAATAGATATCTGTGAACATGTGGAAACCACCAACAGTAGCAACATCATTAGAGATAAAAGTGGGGAGAATACCAACATAGTTGATGCACATGTAGTAAGTGAAATAGGTAGTAAACATACCCCTTTCCCGATCGCCAATCAATGGAGAGGGGGAGGGGGAGGCATCAAGGGACGCTCTGTAAGCAGGGGAAGACAGAGGAAAAGACCAGCAGAGCAGGTACAAGTAGGACCTACACTAAAAAAGATTTGGCAGGGGAACAAGAATCCCTAGTGTGGAATTTATCAACTAAAGTACTTACTGAAGATGAACTTAGTGTATTAGAAAAAGGTCTAAGGTTTATTCCCTCCACGAGGAGTAACATCACTGATAATGTGATTGATTTGAGACTTTTGTACGGAATTACAACTGAAGGTTGATTTTAATAGTACGGAGTATTTCCACACCTTCAGGAAACCCAGTACATATGTACCTAATAACCATGCGTTGATAGAGGCATACTCACAATTGGTTGAACAGGAGTTGTACGAGAATGAGATTAGAAATGGTAAGAAGAGATGGTCTGGTAATTTAAGGCCAAGACAAAGGACAGCACTTAGGTCACTTAAGAATGATAAAAACATTATGATCCGACCAGCAGACAAAGGAGGCCCGGTAGTGGTCATGGATATGGAATTCTATAAAGACCAGATGCTGTTGATGCTCAGTGATAATAAATTCTATGAAAGGATTAATACCAATAGAGTAGATAGAATAATAACTGAGGTAGCATCTAGGTTGAGCAAGATGCTAGATGAAGAGAGAATTAATGAAGAGTTATTTAGATATTTACTTGTTGAATACCCCACTATTCCAATTATACAAGGAATACCAAAAATACATAAGGATGGAACCAAACCACCAATGAGGCCTATAGTGGCTGGGAAAGGGTGGATAACTGAACCTATATCCCTATATCTGGAATCAATACTAAGACCTATAGTGGACAAATATGAACATATATTAAAAGATACCAAACAATTCCTTATTAAATTATATGAACAGACAACTGTAGTGAATGATGGGCAAGAAAGCATTCTAGTAACTTTTGATGTACAATCCCTGTTCACAGTAATACCAAACAAAGACGGATTAATTAGGCTAAAAAGAAGATTGACATGGGACGGGTCCTCTACGAGCAGGATTGGTGTCTTATGTGAACTAATGGAGATAGTTCTCACAAATAACATCTTTACCTTTGATGGCATGATATACATACAAAAAGATGGCGTAGCCATGGGCACATCTTGTGCGAACAGCTACGCCAACTTAATTATGGCTGACTGGGAAGATACTTCACTCTTTCGGATGGCTGAATTTCAGAACAAGATGGGATGTTATACCCGGTTTGTAGATGACCTCTTTCTAATATGGAAGGAAATGAAGAAGAATTGAATGATTTATATAGGAGGATGAATAATGAGACTGACTACTTGAATTTCTCCATGGTGAAATCTAGAGACATTATTCCGTATTTGGATGTATACATAGAGAAATTACCTGATGGTAATTTGAATACTGGAGTATACAGGAAGGAGTGCTACAGAAATAGTTTGCTACATCGTAGTAGTATGCATCCTAAACATATTTTCAAAAATATTCTAAAGAGCCAAGCCATGCGGGCATCGAGGCTTAATTCTGATGATGTTGGGTTCCTTAGAGAGATGGAAGGACTTAGAACTAAGTTTACCAGTAGATGCTGCACGAATGAAGAGATTGAGGAGAATTTCTCTGGAATAGATAGGCTTAGAGAGGGTAGAGCTCAGCCCTATTTTGGTAAACAAAGTGATGAGTCAGCTATCTCAGGAACAGTACAAGCTAGTAATAATATCAGAATCCCTCTACATTATACACAAGACATCGATAATATCAGGGATATTTACAGGAAACATTGGGATGTCCTACTAACAGACCCTATGATTTCTAGTATAATAGATGAGGCCCCCAAGTTTTCTTATAGAAACAAATTGAATCTGCATAGGATGCTCTGTGGTCCGAATAGAGTTGGAAATATAATGTCAGACAGTCTAGATGGGGCTACTAGAAAGTGTCAGAAATGTAACCAATGTAAATATGTGAAAGAATGTAATACTTTTACACATCCTGTCACAGGGCAGCTTTTTACATTCACCATGTCAGCAACATGCAACTCTAAACATGTTGTGTACCTGGCTACATGTCAATCTTGCCCAGCATTTTATGTGGGCAAGACTGACCGTAAGTTTAAAGAGAGGATTAGAGAACATATATATAAGATTAGGATATCCTGCACATCCAATGCCCTCTCTAAACATGTAAATAACACATCAATAGAACATAAGTTTCTATTCCAAGTTATCTATGTGAACAAACCGGGGATAAGGAGAGGGACTTGAGTAATCTTACTGAACAAATGGAAGCCAAATGGATTATTAGGCTTAGAGCTGATCGCAGCCCTGGCATTAATGATAGGGTATCTATTAAACCCATACTTAAAGCCAGGAAACTTAAATAAAATATAAATACAAAAATAGTGAGTATTTTTCATCACTCACAATTTATAAATGACGCAGCTATTTGTGAATATTTGGATTGCTTTGTACTGCCATCCTATTATGTAGCAGGTTATCTATGGTAACATTATATTACTATATAATGATGTCATGTCACAACAATTTATGGCATTTTTAACCTATATTATTGCACATTGTGTGGATGTATCATTAGTGTATATAGTGTCAGTGTTTATGAGGCCTTTTACATATATATTTTTATATATATATCTTTATATATATGTACTTAGTGTAGGCAATGACCTCATAGATATGTGGATCATTTTACACATTTTATATATAATTCAATGACACTTTTTGGTGGTAAATTTCTGACTACTTGAGACTTTTACATCATGACATCAATGTTAGTTCGGTTCCATCTACTGTGGTGGGTTGAATTGTTTCTTAATAATAATATTTTTAACATATTAGATATTTCCTACTAGATGTATAAATCAATATATATATATATGCTTTTCATATATATATTTTAGTGATAATGTTTGATGGTAAATTTCTGACTTCATGAGAGTTTACACCATGATACAAATATTAGTAGTTTTTTATTTATTGTGGCATCTTGAATGGATTTCTAATGCATAAGTGCTTTCACTAACAATAATTTTAATAAATTAGATACATTTCTTAGCAGTAATTTTATTTTATTGTGTATGCAATTATATGTTTTTTGTATAATGACAGTGTTTTGCTTTGGAACTACCTACAGTCAGCTTTTGCAACTATCACTACATATCTTTTTATATATACCTTTTTATATATATTTTCTATTTAAAATGTTTTAGACTTTGAATTAGTAGTAACAGGAAATGGCATTTCCATTACTGTGATGCTCTGTCAGTTTAAAATTTTAACAGGAAATGACATCGTTGCTACTGTGATGTTTTGTTATAAATATGAGTGCTTTGTCAGTCTAAATTGTTTAACGGCCTGATGAAGACCTAGTTGAAAGCGCTTGCCGATTTTTATGAATAAACTACCTTGGATATACTCTGTTGAACGCTTGGTTTGTCATTGAAGGTTTCCAAGCTATTGTTCCTTTGAAGTTTTGCTCTTGAATCAGGTACTTTATTTGAATTAACTGTTGACTCCATCTACAAGCAGATAGCTTATTTTTGTATGCACTGACTTGCATACTGGCGTTGAATAACAAGCCTGCATTGCATTTATTTGCTTTCTTTGTTATACGACTTTGGATATGTCCCGTTGAACGCTTGAGGTGCTGAAGAGTTTTCAAGCCATTGTTCCACGGAAGCCTGATACAGTACTTGGTATACTTTTGCTTTTTACGGTGATACTGACTAACTGGTAACTCTATCTGTACGCAGCTAGCGTATTAGTGTATTTGTGTGTTATACAGACTGCTGTTGATTGATACGCTCTACGCATACTGTGCCACCACGCCTGCATTTCAAATAACCAATACAGTTGCATCTTCACATGCAAATGAAATGTGCAAGTAATCCAGCAAAGACGAATATAATGGCTTTCAGGGGCAAGTAATATTAGAAGACAAAAAAAAAATACACTCAAAAATCTTGTAACTCACCGAAGTCATTCAAAGATGTCAAAGATTTCCATATTTTTCCCCATGACCATTTACCAGATTTGTAACAAGTTAAAGGATGTGCTAGCATCTGTAGATGATACCTAAAAAAGAGATTTTGAAGACTGATAAGAAGAACTGGCTGCTGTACATGTAGTCCTCCAAATGTTTCACTTTAGTAAGACATACCTCTCTTCTTATGATTCAAACAATTATTAGCAGGCTTCAGAAATGAATTTCCAATACTCCTATATATAATTATTGTGACAAAAAAAGTATTCCACAATAAAATATGTAGCTTGACTCACAACCAAGGGCTTAAGTAGATAAACTTTTTTATCCTGCAACATTTGATAATATGGTCATCTGTCAGTAAGACCTCTCATCTTAGAGAGCTGTTCTGCATTGTGAAACATTAGTTCCAAAACTTCCAACCTCACCTACCAATATAGAAAGTTTATCGGAAGAAATATAGATTTACAAATTGTGCATTCCCAATGTCCTAGTGAGTCAATGGAAAATAAGGCATATGTCATTGATTACTCAACATTTAGAAGTAAAATTTAAAACATTTAAAAGCGCAAAAATCTCTATTTGTTCGGTAGGTTTACAAGCCCCAGGAAAACTCCCAATTAGCAGGCTTAGACCTCTACATCCCTTTAACTAATACATTGCACTGCAGTTGTAAAAGAGAAAAATGTCAGACTGCCCTATTACCTCACACAACACAAACATATGTTGTTTCAACCACAATAAAAGGAAAATGAGCGAAATCTATTCAGAGAGTAACGCCCTATCAATATGTAGGTTTGGCTTAAATATTCAAGAATCCAAGAGCTTTTCAAAGAATTGACAAACAATACAACAAAAAATAAATTCAGAATGAACAATAGAAAACAAAGAAATCATGTCAGAAGATACAGTAAAAGTTAACGTCAAATTATATAGATAAGATAAAAAAGTGAGCAGCAAAAGTAAAACAATGCCATACACTTAGACAATAACGAACATAAGCTAAGCACCACTGTGCAATTCTAATCATGCAGAGATTAAAAAAAATTGCTAAGAGAACAGCCTCATTAATGCCTGTAGAAATTTTACACTCACTCCCTACGTCATCATTAATGGCAAGATATACATATAGTTGCTATAAACTTCATACAAGTATAGAATAATATGATCTGGGCACATAAAGAATGGAATTATTCAACACAGGATACAAAATGGAGGCATTTGCATTCTGAAGATCCTCAGTAAAGGCAATATAATATGTCTTTAATAAAGCTCTAGGCATATATTCTCAGACTCATGATAAAAATTCATAAATGACACATTGAGAAACCATATAAAAATCTTCTGGAAGAAAACAGTTGAAGTGCACAACAAATGCAGGTGAAGAACAATATATGATAGCATCTTGTAGACAATATGCATTACAGCAAGAGCGTCCAATTGCTTTAATCCAAATTATCAAGTTTTTTTAAGATTCAGAGATTCATATATTCATAGATTGTTACTAGGCTAATGACCCGGGTGACCTTTTGAAACCTAGCCAAGTTTTCCAAAAAGAATAATGATGTTCTGTGTCTAACTAGGACATTGAGGAACAGGCATTTATAAGTTACTTCTATCCAAAAGGGACATGCGTGCCAGGCATGGTTTAAATGTCCTATTCCACATCCATTTGTCTAGGTTGCACTTAAATTGAGTAATAGATGAACTCAGCTTCATATTGATAGAAAGCCTTTTCCATAGCAGCAGTATTCTCTGGGACACATATATTGTCTCTCCAGCATGCTCTGTTTAAGGCACAAACAAAATTCAGGTCCCTAGACCTTGTAATTCTGGTACTGTTTGACTTAAGAATAAGCAGGTGATTCATAAGTATGGGATTTGAGTATTCCTTGTAAGCCAGGCATAGATTCCCTCTCAGCAATCTATAGGAGATAGAGTGGATGGAAAGAGCTTTAAGGGACTCTGAGTAAGGCAGGTTTGTTATGCCTTATATTGCATTTATAAGAAACATCTGAAGTGCTCTAGTTGCTGCATATGTTTGGTCAGGTATATACTGAAGGGAGAATTGTACTATGATTGGTCTGATAAAGGAAGAGTACACAAGGATAATGACCTTTTTGGACCTTCATGCCATGACCTCACTTATATTTTGATTTTCTCACCACTGTGGCCGCGTGGTGGCTAAGGGTAAGGCTACTGTCTATGGGCATCCTTGACTACTGTGATGACTCTTAAGGACATTTTATTACCATGGTAATTCATCAGGTGGTTGACTTCCCAAAGGGCACAATTATGCATTTCTTAGCATTGAGTTTAACACCATGACTTTGGCACCATTTGTTAGACAGAGATAGGCCTTCTTGAAGAATTTGTCTACAGGGGAGTCACTGATAACCACAGTCTTGTAATAGTCTGCAAACGTATCCATATACAATCAGTGTTTGCTTCCACTTCAGAGAAACAGATGCCAAAAAGGAGTGGGCCCAGTTACTAAATCCTGGGGGACTCCACCATTTAGTGGCCTCTTGGTAGAGGTTGCCTCACCTATTTTGACCTCCTAAGTCCTATCAGTGAGACAGGTTGCTATCCAGTGAATGATAAATGGTTTATACCTAATTTAGTGAGCTTGTCTATATTGCCTGAGTGGGGTATTGTATCAAATGCCTTTGCCAGGTCAAGCTAAGCTGAGTTCACAGTCTTGCCTTCATTCATTGCTTCGATGACCCTCTCAAAGAAGTCCACTGCATTTAATTGGAATGACCTTCCTTTAATAAAGCTGATCTGTTATGAGTCCAGAATTTGCATCATATGTATATATATATATATATATATATATATATATATATATATATATATATATATATATATATATATATATGTCCTCGTTTTTCATATCCATGATGAAGTGTTTGGGTCTCCTTTTTGTAGAGGAATGACTGTGACCACCTTCCATTCCTTAAGCACAAAACCTGACTGTAAGCTCCATTTGAAAAGTGATCCAAATGGACCAGAGAGGTTATGTTTCATGCTATTTAGTAAGTATCCCAGGATGTTATCAGGGTTCATTGATGCAGTGTTTTTGGCTTTGAAAAGTACAGTGATGACCTGTTCCTTAGTAATGGTTGGTGGGGGGAGATTGTGATATGCAATATTTCCTTTGAACTGTTGGGGGAGTGGGGGAGAAATTTGGGCTGAAAAGGTTGGCAATAGCCTCTGGTTCAATGTGGGTAACACCATTTACAATAAGTTCTGTGCATTGTTGTGTATTTTTCTTGAGATTATTGACATAGCTGTAGAAAGCTTTGTGGTTGTCCATGTCTGGGAAGCTATTTTCCCTAATATTTAGCCTTTAAAGTGTTAATTAACCCACTTAACTGCCTGTTTAGATTAGTCATGTGGATTTTATTGTGTTGGATATTGTTCCTTCTATGCTTGGCCAATATTTTTTTCTCTTTTGTTTTATAACCAACTGATATTGTGATTCCACCAGGGTAGCTTGTCTTTTGAGTTTGTTTTTTTCTTAATATGAGTGGGTACAGATCACTCCATAATAGGGCTGTACAGGGATTTTGTAAATAGCTCAGCATATGCACAATGTTTACTGGGTGTGGGGGTGCTTGAAATTTAGCCAAGGTATCGCTTAGGAGAGAGCCCTGGAATAGTTCCTATATGTTTTTGGTTTCAATGGGTCCCCAGAAGTTCAAGTGGGTCATAAGCTTTATATAGTCTGGATGTGAGGCTGTTTTTAATATAGACTGCGACTCCTTCACCTTAGTTCTCTCCTGTGCAGTAGCTGGGCTAAAGGTATGAAAAGAATTATAATCCTGCACTGCCGGTATATTGTCTGCAACTTTAAAACATTTCTCCAGTACTACACACATATCTACACTCTCCAAGAAGGTGGACGCTTGCAGGGAGTGGAGTTTCTTTGTAAGACTTTTAGCACTGATCAATACCACCTTCATATATTCCTTCATATGTTCAGTTAATTCCAGAGGCTTATAAGTTTGGAATTTCATATAAAAGGCACAGTGGAGGTGGAAAAGGTTTTTGCCAATATTCAAAAGTCTAGAGGAATAATAGCAGACTATCCCTGGCATAGCAGAGTGGCCTGGCAGCCATGTCCTCTCAGGTTGTCAGATATTGCACCCTCCTTTTACTAACACCAGAAAGCTAAGCTGATTGTTAAAATCAATCATTTTTCTATTCATAATATGGCATCATCCTTGGAGAAGGTAGCATGTTTCTCATTGCTAGGCTCGTACTTGCCTGAGACACATAATCAGTGAACTTGATCATATCTCACCTCGTATAGTCAAGGGATGTACATCTCAGGTTATTAACAGCTGCATGGCTTATGACAGAGTAATACTGGTACTTGTGATTCAATGACCTGAGTGCTTGTGTGACTTCACAGATCCTAGCACCTAACTGACTCTCTCCTTTCTCAGTCTGTTGAGGGGGCATTAGTGTGCCTAAATATAGAATTGCCAATGGCCAGGAAATTTGGCTGTCTGCTTCTTTGCCTTAAGGGCTTAGCAGTAGAGGCATTGGATACAGTGTTACTATATGTAGCTTTTGGTGGTGTTTTAAAGAAGTGTTTATGTGAATGCTAAGGACCCTTTCTTTGATTGTGCTGTGCAGGGCATCTTAGCATTTTAGGAAGGTTATATGTAAGCTCCTCAGGATAAGTGGTTTTATGTACAGGGCCTTTACCCTGTGCAGTAAGCATGATGCAAGTGTCACTGACAACCTCTATAGGATTAGGTCTGGTTGTATGAGACAGTCTTGCCTCTAGTGGTAAAGTGTAATAACACCTCTTGCATACTTTATCTATTTTATTAAGCATAAGTGGGTTGGCAGTGTACATGAGGCAGTTGCTACAATGCCTCAGAATGCCTATCTCAACCAGAATGTCCACTGAGAGAGTCAGAAAGTGCAAATCAATGGCTACTGATCTTATAGGGAGGAGTGAGGGAAATTTAAATATTGATTAGGTCATTAACACCAGGAACTTGATGAGCAGCACTTAGCTACTGTATGTGCAAGCCAAATGCTGCTGTAGTTAAAAAACTCTGTCCAGACAGTAAAGATATTTTAAGGGAAATTTACACTGCGAGAGATTATCATCTACACAGATAATAAGGGGGAATTATGCTGTAAGATACTGGCATCTATACAGATAATTACTAGGGGCAGCCGAACAGTGAGTAGCAATTCTAATTACAGACTGTAAAAAATATCAAAAAATGCAGATATTCAACACAGAAATACTCAATTCATCAGCTGTGACAAAACAATGCAAAAAAACAAGTGCTGAAACAGTGGATATGGTAATGTAAGTCAGCTTGCTCATAAGTTATGAGACAAGCATTGTGCAAATGAGATGCTTAAATAGTAGAGGAGCTTTGATTAAAAAAAACACACACAAACAAGGCCCTGTGGACAAACAAAGACAACAGACTCTTCTTTCATAGGTTCATAGATAAGTACTAAGCTAATTATCCTTGTGGGGCATTTTAAGCACAGCCAATTTCCATTTTCCTGCTCAAAACAACCTATTCCATTTGATTATGGATTGACTTTACCCTTCCCATGGTTGATAATTATATATTACCCCTAAAGAGAATAACTGGGATCATACCATAGATACTTTCAGGAGACTCATGCATTGGATAAAGAAAGCATCTGTCCATTAGTAGTACAGGGGGGCAGTTCTGGGGCACATTTTCTATTTTATATCCATAGAGCAAAGTTGTGCTTGAAAATGGACAAGGATGAACTTTGTTTTATGTGGATGGGTAGTCCATTCCATAGCAGTGGCATCCTCTGTGAAATATTCTCATCCCTCCAAACTGTTCTGTTGATGTTACAAAAGAGGTTTATATTCCTAGACCAAATGTTTCTGATGCCATCTGACTTGCTGACATTCAGTAAATCTATCAGTAATGGATCTGAGGATGCCTTATATGCCAGATACACGTCATCTCTTAGCAGTCTGTAGGACACACAGTATGCTGATAGGACTTTGAGTTGGTCCATGTAAGACATGTTGTTTAGGCCTTGTATCCTTTCAGTAAGGTATCTTTGCGGGTGTTCCAGTTGTCACATGTGTCTGGGCAGATACATGTCAAAGGGGGCATTATATTCAATGAATGGCCTAATCAAGGTACAGTAAAGGGGGACAATGACGTCCCTGAAACTAGATAAAACTCCTTTGCTTATAAGCTGTACAATATAGAAGACTGTTCATACAACAATAGACATACATTGGTCAAAAGTTAGGTTACTTTCCACATAAGTTCCCAAATCCTGAATAACTGGATCAACTCTTACATATTCCCAGGCCGGAAAATGACCCATGCCCCCTCTACTGTCACTAAACTTGAATCACAGCAGTTCTAACTAAAGAGTGTAAAAAAGGTCAAAAAGTATAAATATTCAACACAGAACCACTCAATTAATGCAGCTGTCACAAAAATAATGTGAAAAACAAGTGCTGAAACAGCAGCTATAGTAATGAAAATCTTAGCTTTTGTAGAGTTTAGCAGAAACCAGCAACACTCTTCTTCTCACTTAGTGTGGTGGCAAAACGTCACTAAATACCTTGGAGCTTGTGGGTTATGAGCCAAACATTGTGCAACTATAATGCTTAAATAACAGTGGAGATTTGATAAAAAAAAAAAAAAAAAACACAATTAAAGACGTCAATCAAAAACAGCATGCTCTTCCTTTCTTTACACAATCCCTGGTCAGAAAATTACTCAGTTTCCCTCTACTCTCACTAAAGTGGAACAAAGGTGGCTCTAACTAAAGACTGTACAAAAGTTCAAAAAGTGTAAATATTCTATGCAGAAACACTCAATTAATGCAGCGAAAAACAAGTGCTGAAACAGCGGATATGGTAATGTGAGTCTTAGCTTTTGTAGAGTTTAGCAGAAACCAGCGACATTCTTCTTCTCAAGTAGCATTCTCAACGAATGTTGACAAATGTCTCAGGGACTGAGATTCAAATTTAAACAAACTAGCCCTCTAGCCAATCAAATAAATGCACAATAACACTTACATCAGCAACTCCCAGCTCAGATGCCATAGCTATCCTCTCCTGCCCAAGAGTGTGGACCGCAAACCTTCCCAATGTAAAATAACTTTTTTAAAGTAAGTGCTTAATCCAGAACAGACACTTAGAACAGCAGGCACGATTAGCATTCACAGCAATTCCCAACTCAGAAGGGTATAAGCTACCTACATCTCATGCCACAAGAGTATAGACCAAAAACCTTTCTAATGTATGATAACCAGTTTGTAGCCCAAGTGCTTACATCAGAGCTACGTGGCTTAGGGTAACAGTTGCAATGTAATCAGGCTACTAACAGGCAGTAATAAATGCGGCAGACTAAAGGCAGCTGCACATTTTTTTTTAGAATGTGCAGCAAAAGGCTAAGTAAAGTAGGAATAAGAACAAATATAATAAAATCAACCGAATAAAGTGCATTTGTTTTAGTAAGTGGGAAGGTAGGAAACAGAAGATAATTAAAGTTTAAGAAATGGGGGGGGGCTTCCTAGTTGATTTCTCAGTGTTCAGTAGAATAAATTGATGAGATGAGACTGGGAGGAGTGTGGAAGATCAAATTTATCGTAGGGGAGACAACTCAAAATCCTCCACTTTTAAAAGCACAACAGAAGTAGGGCAGGTGGGTGGGAAGAATCAAATGCAGAAAAAGATCAGCAATAACAAGGCAAAGAATAGCAGGTCACACAGCACTACAGCTAAATAAAGATGCCAGTAAATACTTGTAGTTAAATGACAAATGCTATTTCTCAGCTCTTCCCACTAGTTAGCTGGATTTTATTGACTGTCGGCCAAAGAATTATTTTCGAACTGACTCTAGACAAGACCTATTAAAAGTCAAGACCTATTAAAACTCCAAAAAGAACAAAGGACTAACAAAACAAAACGCAATAAAAGAGTAAAGATAAAAAAAATGGAAGTAACCAAATCTTAAATGAATGTCTCCAATCCAAAATCAAATGCAGAGATCATCAAAAGTCTAGCAGAGAACAACAAATCACACAAGAAACCCAGTAACACCAATATATGTATAAAGCAGAACATGATGAAGTGCAAGCCAATGAAATTCTGACAAAAGGTTGTTAAGTAAGCATCTGTAAGCAGAACATGAAAAAATATAAAAATAATAATTAATCATTAATACCAAGGATAGCTGACATGGACAGATTAACCAACTTCAAAACATATTTAAATATTCTGACTGCCACAGCAGGATGAGAAGAAGTGGAACAAAAATGGAAGCGTGTAAGACAAAGAACATTTTAACATGTTGACCGAATAACCTACTACAACAGACAATAACATAGGAATCACTCCATAGACACACTAGGTGCTTCCCAACTAGTAAAAAATAACGATAACGTCACCACAACGTCCGGGAGACTTTTTATGATAGGGAGAGTTGGGATTGACAAAATAAAAGGATAATCAGGTAAGTTTTTTAAGCTTTGTAGAATGTACCTCATTATCCTTTTATTTCTGTCTGTGCCATCTCCAGAACGTAAAATGTCTTCTGTTTTTGTTTTGTATTAAAAAAAGTAAAAAAAAAAAAAAAAAAAAAATGCGAGATATACTAACTGGAAAAAGTCCAGACTTACAACGGGGATGCTGGTTGGGCTGGCCAATCCGCGTGCTCATTTTTGAATGCTAATGGCCAGTCATTGTATAATAGAAAATATTCACTGTTGAGTCATGTTTTTAACTGTTTTCAAGTGTGAATATTTTTTATTAAATCTGGTTTTCATGGTATAGTGGATATTGTGGTGACTTTGTTATTATTTTTTAATGACGTAGGAATATCCCCAAAAGGCTTGTTACTGCCATCATACAAATGTGACACGTACTGAGGATTATGCTCAGTAGAACACAGAGGTAATTGACAGAAAAATCCCCTCTTCCCCAGAGTACAGCATTGCTGATGTTTAAATGCTTGGCAAAGCCATGTCACTTATAAAAGCAAATTATGCCTTACTAAACCAAATAATAACTCTCATCTTTGATCTTCATCCAGTGCAGAATGCAAGGATGAAATCAAATGATTTTCTTCAACATGCCTCTTCTAAGATTCTAATCATTTAAAATACAAGCTTTCACTGAAACATTTTCTTAGAAGTATCCCATCACTGAAGCTAGGAAAATATACTTTTATAAGCTTTGATAACAACTAAAATGTTGACAAAACCATCCCTATTATGCAATTCCATGTCACTTCCCCCCTTCCATTCCAAATACTGTGCTCATCTCTGAGTTTAGTTATACTATTAGAATAAGAGGAAAAAGGTGCCTAACATTCTTCATATCAATATTATCAATGTCAACAGATTAATATAAGAAAAAAATAAAAAAAACATGTATTTATTTATCTATAAAATTATAATAAAATGCATGTAGGAAAGATTAAAGGGTAGTAGATGTGTAAATTCAAAGCTGTCAAGATCACATTCTCATTAATCAGCAAATCATTTGTTTTTTTGTCATTCTAAACAATGGCATTGATGGGTTTAACAGAAACGGGTAATGACTTTAAAACCTTAAGCCAGATGGCTAAATGTCTGTAATCATCTCTAACAATATGCCTTACTTTTTTGATTTGCTTAAGAAATGGCAACAGACTGAGGAAGTAATTTGCAACAGAAAAAAGCATGTTACATATTCCATTTAACAAACTCTAGAAAGCCAGGTATAACAGAAAATGACAAAGGCTAGAGAGAAAACATTTGGCTCAAATTCCTACTTCTTTCAGCTTCCTGAGTTTTGAGGAGGTCTGCTAGAAATTCATTTGTTTCAGGAGATTTTCCAGATCATACTACATCATGTGACTGATTAGAACCAGTAGCATTCTAAGTTTGTGAAACACTATATAATCAAGAGGCAGTGGCTTAATGACCTAGTGCACCACCAGGAGTAGTAATTCAAAATCTGGCAATTTACTTTCCAAGTCCTAAATCAATGTAACATGTCCATCACTAGGAGCATCATTCACAGCACAAGACTCAGTGCTAATAATATTAGTAAAATCATCACTAGCAGATGCAGCAACTTTCATCACAAATACATAGCTGACAACCTGAACAAATGCAATAAAAGCAAAGTAAGAGGGTTCTTCATGACTTCTTCCAGGAAAATCACCACCAAAAGCAGAACAGAGGAGATTCTTCTGCACTTCTGTTCAAATATAATTAGGTCGGTATTAATGACGTTAAGTTTTCCATGAGAAAGGGGCATAGGCTCAATGAGATTTATCTGATCAACAGATACAGATTAAAAAAATATCACTTAGATAATTCATGTCTTATTCAACCATATTACTGCAGGAGATAAAGAAGGTGTGGCAAAGGTTATATAAATAAAACCAAAATATAGCTGGGGAATATTTTTTCTGATGACTGGACATCATGGAAAATAACTATGATAAAGTAGAAATTCTACAGTTTTACTACCAGTAAAAATGATGGTCAGTCATCCAACACGAGTCTATATTGAATGTTCGAACATTCAAAATTCCGAATCTCATATGGTCGACACCATATGATTGGATTTTTGAATGTTTGAACATTGTAATGGAGATCTAAATATTACACAGAATGGGAAGATTTCTGTTTTCTGCACTATAGTGTGATCTCGGAATTGGTATATTTAAAGAACCAGGGGGTGCAGCTCCCCTGCTTAGAACATTCAGGTAGGTGTTTTGTGTAATTTATTTTTTTTATTAGATATTCAGACTTTTGCAAGTTCGATCATATGGTGTCGACTATATGATAGTCGAACTTTCAAACGTTCGAGTATCTAATATAGACCCATCCAACTCATATATCCAGTTAATAAATTGCAAATAAATATAACAAATAATCATGTGATGACTGCTGCATGCACAGTTTATAGTTATAAAGCCTACATTTTTGTACTTCATTGTCTCATGCACTTAAGAGCCAGACCAATTCACAACTTTTGACAGTTAAAAACTGTTTTTGCACTAACAAATATTTCATTAAGATGTTTGAACTTCTATCTTATTGTAATCCATCAGAAATATTGGAAGCTAGGCCACTGATCTGGCTACATACTATAACAAGTATTATAAAAAGATAGTCATTGAATCTTGAAATATAGAGGTTTGGCAGTACAACACTTTTGGGGTATTAATACTGCAAGTGCCTAAGAAGTTTGTCCTTGAGTCCTAAGTCTGACTGCATCACTCTTCATTTATTCACTGCATGACTCTTAGTAATCAAGTTAACTAGACCAGTCTTCCTGGTTCTACACTACAATGATGCATTTGTGTATAGTGAGTGTTATTTACTCACAAAAAATTAATAAATTAGCTAGCAAACTGTCCTCACACCCAGTGAAAGGAATGCAATGGTATGTACTTCAAATGTTACATTTCCAAAATTTAGCCACACTAATGGATTGCTTATTTAAATAATGATATTAGTAATATTGTGTCAGACGGATTTGCCAGATGGTGACAAACATAACAAAAGAGATTTTTTTTCCTGGTGGTCACAATTGTTTAAGGTCCATTTATCATGTTAGAACAAGATAGGTATATAACCAAGTCTGAGTCAAAATTCCCTGGATATCATCTGTTGAAAGTACAAGATGTTGAGAAATGCACTGCTGAGCATTATTTCCCAGTAGACATCACTGCCAATTCAATTTCTAAGAGTTTGCCAGCAGTGACATCCTTGTTTTGGAAGTGTTCTGCTGTCATCAAGTTGATGTGACTACGGAGACATATATTCTTCTTCTTTCATAATAGAATTGAACAAGATATGATGATGGTGAGGGTGCAACTCTGTTACCATTAGCCAGAGAAACCATAAAATGTGTTCTGCTTGCTATATAAGTGCTCAAGGGAAGGACATTCAATGAATGCTGGCGTGGTTGTATCCTGCTTTCAAAAGTAAGGTATCTCCTCAGGAAACTCTGGCTTTCCATCTCAAGCAGATAGCACCCTTCTATAGACTTATTTGTGAGAGTCATGCCTTGATGTAAAACCTTTAACGTTTATTTGGAAAAGGCAAACATGCAATGCCTCTTCACTCCTTTTTCTCCTCATTTGGCTTCTCAAGCAACTGGACAACAACTCAGGGTTCTGTTGGTCAATAAAACAGATCCAGCAAACAAAAATATTTCTGCAGATCCCCTTGAAAAGGACTGGAAAAAATATTATTACTGAGCACAGTGAATATGTATCATAAAATATTTCTAACACTGCATCAGATTCATGTGGCATATGTAGTCTATGAGCATTACACACAAACAGAAACTGCATTAATCCATATCACACAGGAAATGGCTGAAGATGAAGAGGAGTAATGAAAAATATATAGAGACTCTGCAACAATAAAACAAACAAACAAAAAAATTCTTGCAATGGATTGCTGATTTCTGTACTTTCTGATGAAACATTTTTTAAGAGAGATTACAGTCATATGTTGTATAATAAGCATACTCTCTAAAGTCAGAGACGAGGAATTCAGCAATAAATTACCATTTGATAAACTCACAATACAACAGTGTGAAAAGAAATGTATGGATATTATCCACGTCAGGTCTAGCCACCCAATGGCTTGACATTGTCTCAAGGGAAGTTAGTTGCTGTTGAGGTGATACCTTGATCCCATGTACAAAATGAGAAAAAAAGAGTTGATGCCTATGCCAATAGAGCAGTTACATAGGCAATATTAAAGAGCAGGTTTTGCATGTTTATTATTTCAGTAGCGCAGCTGTTGATAAATAAAATTAAAATTGGAAGGGAATTACTTACCTATAAAATATACCTTCAATTGTGTCAGTACCTACCGTCTAACAGGAATATTTCCTTGTAATGAAACTGTAACCTTTGCCATGAGCCAACAACTACCCAGGTCCTATTACTATGAGCAGAAAAAAATAAAATAGCAGGCTAGTGCACACACATTTATGGATTCACAGATTCATAAGGTATACAAGGCAGAGTTATTCCTTCTCAATACCTACACTCATAAGGTAGCTCCTGCCTCTAGGAGGGAAAAAAGCAAGCAAACAATTCAGGACAGGAATTAATTTGCATGTGCCCATGTAATCATCAGCGGTATCAGTCTGTAATAGGTTCATAGGTTCATAGGTTCATACTAGGCTATCTGCCCGAGGGCATTTACAAGCCTAGCCCATAGTTTTGTGGCTTACGCCACCCCTTTAGTATGGGGAACTATACCCATTATTTTGCTGTGCCTCTGTTGAGCAGTGACACTGAGGTAATCCCTGGGGTATATCTGCGATCTCCCATCCATTGGTCAAGATTTCTCTTGAACAAGGCCAGCGAGGTGCTCTGCCTCACATATACCGGGATTTTATTCCACAGCATAGGGAGTCTTTGGGTGATGAATCTATCCCTCCAGCACGTCCTATTAATAGCCGTGTCGAGGTTTAAGTCTCCCGCCCTTGTGGCTCTGATGGATCTAGATTTTTTGAGGTGAAGCATATTCATCAAATCTGGGTTTGACATGGCCTTGTATGTTAGGGAAAGGTCACCTCTGAGCAGGTAGGCGACTGAATAGAGCTGGAGTTCTTTCAGTCGGGCAGCATAGGACAGATGTTTGAGACCCTTTATCCTTTTGGTGAGGAACTTTTGTGGCCACTCCAGCTGCTGCAAGTGTCGGGTCAGATACATTCCGAATGGGGCATTGTACTCTATCATTGGTCTGATGAGTGATGAGTATAGGGAGACTATGACCTCCTTGATCTAGATGAGAATCCCTTCATGATAAGGTGGGCAATGTAGAAGGTCTTCCTAACTACTTTAGCTACATGGGTGTCGAATGACAGACTACTATCAACCTGGGTCCCCAGGTCCCTGATAACTTCTTCTGTACTCAGTGGATTGCCACCTATTTGGTAGCTAGGGGTAACCTTGTTTTTCCCGAAGGGTATGACTATGCATTTTTTGGCATTTAACTTTAGGCCATGGCTCTGGCACCAGTTATCCGTTTCTGTGAGACCCTTCTGAAGGATATCTGTGTCAGATGTGTTTTCTACTATGGCGCCCAGTTTGTAGTCATCTGCAAACTTTGTCAGCCATAACCCTCCTGTGTTTGCTTGTACTTCGGAAAAGTAGATGCCAAACAAGAGTGGGCCCAGGACTGAGCCCTGTGGTACACCACTTGTGACAGGCTTTGAGTCTGACATGGCGCCAGCAACTCTGACCCTGTGGGTTCTGTCACTCAGCCAGTTTGCAACCCATCTTGTGATGTATGGGTTAACATTTAAGCTGATGAGTTTTTCAATGATACCCGAGTGGGGTATTGTATCAAAGGCCTTCGCCAGATCGAGGTAGGCTGTATGGACTGCCTTTCCCTCATCAATGGCTTTGGTGACTGTTTTGAAAAAGTCAACCAAGTTTAGAAGGCATGATCTGCCTTTGACAAAGCCAAACTGGGATGGATCCAAAGTCTGCAAATTCCTATGTCTTTATTTATGAGGTCCATTATGATCCTCTCCATGGCTTTGCAGATAAGGCTTGTCAAGCTAATGGGCGGTAATTTCCAGGGTCGGTGGAGGCACCGCCTTTGTGAAGTGGGACCACAGTTGCAGTGCGCCACTCCTGGGTACGTATCCAGAGGTAAGACTATGATTAAACAGCTGTCCTAGCTGTGGGTTTAATTCCTCGTTGAGTTCGTGGAGCACACAGCCGGGGACACCATCAGGTCCCATGGATGCTGTGTTTTTGCTTTGGAGAGAGCAGTTCTCACTTGGGCGTTGGAGATGTTTGGGGGCTGCAATCGCTTGGTATAGATATCTCTCCTTTTGGGGGAGGGGAGAAGTTTGCACTGAACCTGTCAGCCAGTATGTTGGCAATGTCTGTAGGATCAGTAATCTTCACATCATTTTGAACTAGTTCTGAGCATATCTGGGAGTTTCCTCCCAGGTTTCTAACATAGCTAAAGAAGGCCTTATGATTGTCTTTTGAGTCTTTAGCTATTTTTCTCTCAAAATTTGCTTTGGATGATTTTATGAGAGCTCTTAGTTTTTACTTATAGTGATCAAGGGTGTCTTACCTTTTAAGGATTTTGCTCTATCTTGTAGTAGCTTCCTCCTTTTGTTGTAGAGTTTGTTTATGGCTGGGGTCCACCAGAGTGGACGCTTGCCTTTGGTACAAAGAGTCTTTGTTTTGCTTGGGATTGCCTTATCCATGCAGTCCTGCAGGTGCTGGTAGAAGGCATTTGTAAGTGATTCAGCGGCTTGAGTACTGTTTTCCGTCGGCTCGGGGCCTTAAAGGAGACCACACTAGTCTTTAGAAGTGTGAAGTCGGCTTCGAGAAGTTCTTTACTGTGGTCTTTTTATTTCAGGTGGGGTGGGATGAGGACCTCCAGCGAGATTAGTTTGTGATCTGATCTCACCAGTGAGGGGTATACTTCGGTGTTGAACATTGTGCTCCCATGTTCGTGATGATGAGATCAAGTATGTTTTCTCCTCTTGTGGGGATGGTGACTAGTTGTTCCATGGCATTTGAGTTTATGAATTCCAGGAACTTTTGGGCTAGGGTGTTTGGGCTTGAGTAGTGTTCCCAGTCTATATTAGGGTAATTGAAGTCACCTAGTATGATGATGTTTGGTGATACATTTATCCCCTCTAGTGTTTTCAGGAAGGCCATGTGAGGTTCCTGAGTTTGTGAGGGTGGCCTGTAACATGCTACAATTTGCAGAGCAGTCTTGCCTATGGTTAATTGCACCTGGATGGTCTCCGATGCATCGTGCGTTGCCACCAGTCTTGAGGTGTGGGTGTCTTTGATGAATATGGATACCCCCCCTATAGAATATAATGCCCTCTTTTTATATACATCTATCCAAACATATCAGACAGCTACAGAAACCCCAGAGGTTCCTAGTTAAACAGATCAAAAGACTAGAGATCCTCAGTTACCAAGACACACTTAAAACTCTCTCCCTAGATTCTGTCTTGTATAGACAACTAAACACTGATTTAGTTCTACCATTGTGTATTATTAATGACTGTCCTTGATCCCCTGCACCTGCATAAAAACTGGATACACAAACACTTGAACTATATATAGTCCAGAGTTGTGGGAAGTGTAGAGTGATAAAATTGTCTCTCCAGCATGTCGTATTTATTTGTTTGCTAATGAGATTCATGTCCATAGTTCAAGTGTTTGTGTATCCAGTTTTTATGCAGGTGCAGGGGATCAAGGACAGTCATTAATAATACACAATGGTAGAACTAAATCAGTGTTTAGTTGTCTATACAAGACAGAATCTAGGGAGAGAGTTTTAAGTGTGTCTTGGTAACTGAGGATCTCTAGTCTTTTGATCTGTTTAACTAGGAACCTCTGGGGTTTCTGTAGCTGTCTGATATGTTTGGATAGATGTATATAAAAAGAGGGCATTATATTCTATAGCTGGTCTGATCAGGATAGAGTTCAGAGGAAAAAATCACTTATTTTGATTTGGGTGAGATACCTTGAGTAGAACATAAAGGGATGTGGGACTTCAATTTTTGAAGATAAATCCCCGTGTAAGGTAAAAAACGTCAGTGATTTAAAAAATATAGCTTTGTTTATTAAATTAGTTTAATTTTTAAAATAAGTAATATAATTTGCTAACTGCATTGCCAGCTGCTTAGTTAATTTGACCACTGACAGATAAAAACTGATAGTAAGAAGATTGAAACTTTTTCTTCAACTTGCGCAAACTTTTTGTTTCTAATAGTGATGCATTCCTTTTCCTTTACATCATTCCATTAAGTTTTGTGCTGTCTTATTTGCATGCTATTAAATGGTTCATTATACAGAAACTGTTTTGAAACTGATTACGTACTTGCCCTGAAGGCTTGGCATCCTTGGTCTGATGACCTTGTTTTTTTTTTGTTTTTTTTTTTAAGTAAGAACAAAAAGATGAGCATTTCCTTTATAAAAGGAGCATAAAATGTCTGAAAAAAAAATGTAAACTGCTGATTACATTTCCACTAAGCCAGAAACTGATGAATCCTTTCGAAGGGCCTTTTTAAAAAAAAAATGAATCATTGCAACGTTCTGTTACCCAGATTTATTGTGCTGGCAACATGTATCATTTATTTTGGAAGGCTACTTTCATGCAAAGAAAAGAGGGAAGGAGCACACAGAATGTAGCTGTACTTGAAAATTCCTTTGCAATTCAAATTTTGCTGTTCCTAATGAATGATGGGTTTTACATCAATGCTTGACAAATCAACATACTTCAGATATGCAGAATGAGATCTTCTATGCAGCATTATTTTGTGCAGCATAATGAACTGCTGGATTCTGAAATGCTTTTATAATGCTAAAAGGGCATACAGTATGAGATATTATTCCAACTTGATAGAGTCATTTTCCATCAGATTGTCTAAAACTATGATTAAGAGATAATCTCCTTCAGATCATGTACACATTATGTCTATTTCATACATATTTCAAGTCAGCTTCTCAGCTTTGTTTTTTTCCATTGTTTAAACAAAAATGAGAACTTGTGCATAATCAATATATAGCACTCATACAACTGCTAGCTGAGAATGTTTGATTAAAAAAAAATTCCACAGTGATACAAGTTATTTTGTGAAAAATACTAAATGTATACTAACAACCCTGTTGAAAAATAAATGCATTAAGCATTTTTAACAGACTAAGTCTGACACACTAAGCGAAAAACAGCTCAATTTGTAGTATATATAGTCAGGCACACCTTATTTCAAGACATTGTAAACTGATTTGATACATTTATGTACACATCACACTTGTATAAGCCATAAAATATCATGTATAATGTGCACCCTTCTTTTTCTGGGGTGTGGGGTACATTTCTGTTTTATAAAATCATTTACTGTGTTTTTAAGCATATCAGAGATGCATTATATATTTTTTTCAGATGTGTAGCTGACTACTTTAATGCAATTTGCAATGACTTAACTTAGGCCATTACAGATTACTAAGATTTATTCAGACAGATATGTTTGGCATTCTACTTTGTTCATAGCACAAAGAAAAGAGTCCAAAACATTGTTGGTATCTAATGATACTGTCATCAATGCAGGTTCAAAAAATTGGCTTGATTTGTTGTAAGGCTTCCCAGACATGAAAAAAGACTGACTGAGGTGCAACTCTTTTCAGAAGGTGAGGTGAGTGAGGGATCTATAATGACCTTAATGGCTCGCTATTGAAAAGTCGGTACTCAAAATGCCAAGTGCCCACCAGCTGAAAAAAAAGACTGAAACTAGAGGAGAAGACTGAGTCTTGAACATCGCTCTTCTCCTTTAAACTTATTTTTTTCAGGGGGCAACCCCCCACACACTTCAAATTTATATATACTAACTCTGAGATAGCCATACTTCGGAGGAAAGGGAATATTTGAAGAATTGGTCATCTTTGACTTACTATATGTAAGTATGTTTTTTTTCAACTATTCTGTCTCTATGTTCAGGGATGAATTCTAGCAGATCCAAACATTTCATATGGTTATTTATAGGGGATCATGGACACTTTGTTGCTAATGGAAAATGCATGAGTGTATGCGCACATGTGCTCACGTGCGTGTGTG
>NC_056732.1:881617634-881630134 GCF_019279795.1 Protopterus annectens
CCACACAAAAGGCACCCCAGCCAAGAATCGATCTACTATGTTACATAGTACAGATTTAGAGATCACTGAGGTCAATATTGATGACGAAAGGCCAGATTGGTCTTTAGCTCACTTGTATAGATCTCTGATTCAGAACAGAATTGGAAGTTTTCTGTGCATTATTGAATAGATGTTTGCAACAAGATTTTTGTTATGACTGTGGGAGACTTAAATGTTCCTTTTGTAGACAGTTTGCCAAGTATTTGTTTGCAGCATTATATCCACTGTGGTCAGAACTACTTTTGACCTAGGTCTTAAACAGCTGGAAAAAGAGACAAGGAAAGATAAAATCTTCTATGTGGTTTTGATTAAAGGCAGTTTAGAAGTCAGTTGTAAAACTGAATATGAATTAAGTAGGTGTTACTGTCTATGTATACATTGGGAAGTCATTAAATCAAAGGGTAAGTCCAGTTTAAAGAACAGCCCCTCGGCATTGTAATACTAGCAAGCTAAACATTTAGCTGTCAATATGGAAATAAAAAATATGAAAGAAGAATATTCAGGACTGACAGAATAATTTTTTTTATGAATTTATTTACTTTCTTGTTGATTGTTTTATTCCAACACCTGGTAACACAAAATGCCTTAGGAAGTGTGCAAACTGATAGAGCGGAAAACTGGATAGGCTTAGAAAATAAATAATAAAACAAATAAATTAGTACTAGGCTAGCTACTCTTTCGAGATATTTTTTAAGCCTAGCCAATTATCCCATGTGAGACTCAAACCCTGTACCTTGTGTTTATAAGGCAAACACCTAAACCATTAGGCCACCCTCCTAAACAATAGATGCAAGTGAATACCTAGCATAGTAAGTAAAAATACATACTGGAGAATATGATCAAGATTTAGGGACTGTTGATATCTATGAGGAAAACATATGATGTTTAGGAAGTTTAGCCAGCATCCTTTACAACTGATAAAATGCCTTATTTAAACATTTAAGGAGCTATAGGAAGGATTCTATGTTGAATAATAATGTGATTAAGGATGGAGCTCTGGTGACGAACACAAATCAGTTGGTAGGACTATATCTTGATAAGTTTTCAGCATTATCAAATAATTGTAAAATAATTATCAAATAATTGGACAGCACAGTGGTGCAGTGGTAGTGTTGTGCCTGTCCGCTAGAGTGTCTCCAGTTTGATTCTCTGCATGTCCTCCCTGTGTTCGTATGGGTTTTCCCAGGGTACTCCGGTTTCCTCCAATGTTGCAAAGATGTGTCTGGAGTATTTCTCCGAGGGCCTCCATTGGAAATTGCCTTTGTTACAAGTCAGACTTTCCTGGTAAACAAATGTTAAATAAGTAAATTGTTCTACCCTGGTTGTAACTGAATCAAATGTCTAATGAGATATTTGCTCCACTTTAATTTTGGCAATGGTGGAAAATTCATTATGTATTAATAAACCCCTTTATGTAGCTGGGTTTGATGGTTTAAAGGACACTTCCTGCAAAAAACGAATGAGTCTGTATCATTATGTACATGTTGATTATTTCAGTGTGGACTCCAAGAGGAATTTGTTCCTCATATATAGAGAACAGCCTCTGTTATCCCTTTACTTAAGGGAAGAAATAACTATACAGTATATAGCTATCAGTATATTAGTCTTTAATGTATTATTGGCTAATATTTAGAAATAGTTCTTTATTGTCTAATAAATGAGGAGTTATACACTCCACTAGATAGCTTCAATGTGGATTTTCTCACGGTAGATTTAGTCTGACCAATCTGTCAAGTGTTGGTCAGGATATATGAAATTTGTAGATGCAGGTGTATTAGCCAATATTATCTACTTGGACCAACCCAGGGCATTTGACTGGGGAACAAATGTGTCTAGCTGTTGCTGCATTAGAAAGAATGAATGGCCAGCTAGGTGTCACATGCTAAAATTATGACTGTCTTGTATAATCTTGATATTAACCAGTACATTATCAAGTAGGTTTTTAGGTGGCTGAGTGAGAGGTCCTTTACCATCAAAACTGAGGATTTTACATCCATAGGTAGGAAGTTTATGGTGGAGATTCCCCATGAACCATTGCTTTTTTCCCTTGCTCTCTAACATACTTAGGTTGGATTTTCCAGCTCAAAATAGTACATTAGTTAGAAGGTGTGCTGATAATACAAAGATTGGGTCAATTATTAATTTGGTTAAAGATCAAGCCACCTTACAGGGTTATTTTGGCATCTTGCATTTTTTGTCATAGATAAGCACATGGAGTTCATTGCCAGAAGAACTAAAGTGTTAATTTTTTGTGTAGCGATCCAAGTTTTCCATATACATTGGATAATATTACGTTCAGCAGCGAGAGTAAGGTTGGCGATTTAGGTTTAGTAGTGGACAGCAAATTAAGGTATGAAGATAAATTTCTACTGGCAATCAATAAATGTTAAGCAGTGGTTAGGAATTTTCTTCATATCATTATTGGCCACGATAAGAGGGTCTTAATTCTTCTTTATCAGGCTGTTGTAATACCTTATATAGAATATTGTGCAACCACTTGTATTTACAACTGTTCCCTGTCACATAGGCTGGAAAATGTAGATATTTTGCACTGAACAGATCAATGGAGTGAAACACCTGAACTGCTGAAATAGATTAGATCAATAGTCATTGTTCTCTATATTATACAGACTGAAGGGGGGCTGACCTTATAATTATGAGTAAACATATGAATGAGGCTACATTGTTGGCTACCTTGGGTTTGGAATTCAGACAGCACAGTTATAGTACCATAATATATATTACCATGCAATAACACAGATGCAAAAGCCCAATGGGTGCAAAGAACACTGGTTGGCTTTGGTTGGTCACTTGGGCTTCACCCTCATGACCAAAATATACCAACTGTGGGTAGATCCAACATTACCCACAACCAGCCACAGGTTATTACTATAAGAACCCAAAAGGAGTCTAACAATACTTTCTTTTTGTCTTCCATTCTACCACCATTAGGTGCCTCTTTCTGTACCTAGTAGGCCATTAATTCTTTATACAGTGACAAGAGCTAGACCCATTTGTTCCTCAGTCATGGTGACAGACCTGAGTTTTATTCATTCCCTGCTTGTTTTAATAGCCTTATCAACCTGTTCTTCCACAGGAGGTCAGAGACAGGAGTTAGTGGCCTATCCAGTGCTGATGAGAGACTCTTTTCTCAGGACTCATCTCCTCCCTATGGCATCCAGTAGCTCTGATATATAATGTCCCTCTAAGAAGTTCACATGCATGCTTTCCCATACACATGTGCATGTCTCCCTGGCTTATGTCTAGCATATGGCAATTTTGATGCAATGGCTATTCCTGCAATCAATCAACACACTTGTTGAGGACAGAATTACTGCAAGCTATACTACTTTTTCCCTCAAAATGGGCAAGCTTTCATTGGCTGCTCCCTCCCTCCCTCACACCTGGAACTTACATTTCCAGTGCCCAAGATGCTAATTAAATTCATTTCATCTGGGTTGTAATTACTGCTCTATCACAGTAAACTATAAGGATGGAGGGGGGTCTACCAATGATACTCATTGGGCACACTTTGTTAATCTGAACAAGGCACTGAAGGACAGACACAGTTTATGTGTAGGCTTTCTTGATTTTCTAAAAACTCTGTGTTGCCAACATTCTGGACAGCAGTTTCAACCTAAATGAGCAGAAGAAGGTAACGTTTATCCTAATGGTGAGCTATAGTATTTATCTAGGCTCCCGGTGATCTTGTCATTGACAGCTTAGTTTCTGAAAATAAAATAAAAGAAGCTGCACCAAAGCATCAGTGGCTAAACAGGGAACATGCTTGCCTTTGTGCTAGGTGATTAAAAGGCTTTGAGTTCTATTCCTGCATCAGATACTTAGATGAATTTTCCAATATCAATAGTGCAGTGCAGCATGAGAATGATACTCCTGTGTGTGCTATCCTTCAGATGAGATGTGAAACCAAGGTCCTGTCTGCCTGAGTTGGTGGTAGCTAAGGTATATGTAATAAATCCCATGGCACTTACCTAAAAAAAACATTAGCGGAAGTTCCTCAGTGTTATTGCCAAGTTTTCCTTGGGTCTCTCTGAAAAGAGGGCACTGGCTTATGCGGACAAACCTGGTCAACCAATCATAAATAAAATCAAAGAGTGGACCTTAGCTGCAAAGTGTGAATAATGAAGTGCTTTCTGTTCTTAAATAATAAATGGTTGATTTCACAGAAGTGTTTATGAAAAGTGAACCGATCATTTAAATGGATTCAGCAGATTTTTGCACCAAGACAGGCAAAATTAACAGCTGCTGTTTCTCAGATTTAGGATGAAACTGCAGAAGTTAGAAAAGCTGACACATTCCAGCAGCAAACCATTTAATCATGGGCAATATAAGTTACACTTATGGATTCTGCTCTCAATATTCAGCTTACCCATGTGCATTACTGCTGAGGGGCAGTGCAATGCCACCAGAAATAGATCACTGCTTTTCAAAACAAAGTGTGAGAACTGGAAAATCAGAGTGCAGAAATAATTTTATGATGTCAGTCTAAATTAGTTTGCTGAAGGCAAAGTTATGACTTCTTTTCTCAAGAAGCATTTACTAAGAGTAGTCTTGATGGATAAATGTTATAGTTCCTGGCACAGTAAGCACATCATGTAGACCACATAGTTGGTTTGACAATAAATCCCTGCATGCCATTTTCAGGTTATTAAACTATAGGGAGAAAAACACCATCTCTAACAAATGGACTATTATGTGCTGTTTCCTCAGGATTTTCCCTGCTACTGTTTAAAGGAAATGAGTTATAACTGACGTTTCATGTATATTATCAAAAATGGTCTTCAGTCATACCTGCACTACTGGGCAGATCTCAGTATTAGGTGGCATGAAAATAAGCATTTGTATTCTGTTCCAGACGCCATAAGGGAATTCTTCGAAGCAAATTTGATTTCAGAAACAATGAGATTCCCATGGCCACTGCCCATGCCATCACTTCAGTCTTTTGCAGTGTAGAGATCTAAATTTGTGACTCAGCTAAAGAAGCTCATAGCTGTTCTTCTAGCCACTCTTGTTCCACACGAGTCCAGCTATACAACTGATGACAATTCAGAAAAAAAATGTGTCTGGTCCTCTCGCCTGAGAAAGTCATCATCCAGGTAACAGCTTCTGCCAAAGATCACAATAATCAACTACTTTCAGTCACTATTCTCTGAGGTCAACAACATGTGTAATGTATTCCGGTCTGATGAACCTGGTAGTCCACTGCCCATGTCAAATTTGTATCCTCATAAGGGATAAATACATTTCTGGGCCACAACAGATTTGTGGAAGTAAAATAAAAAAAAAAAACATCAGTGTCCTGGCTGAAAATAACCCTTTTCTAATGATTATTTGAACCACCTGCTTGATATACTAACAAATGTATCTACTTACTTGTTTGACAGTCTATTGTCCAGGGCATACAAATGTGTTTATGTGAACTTGGCAGTAAGGCACTGTGATCACTTGAACTACAACACTTAATAGTTTTAAGTTTATCACTAAATGTTAAAAAGCATTTGCTATTATCTTTTCTTTTTTTTAATCAACAGATTTATGTTATGCCTATGGAGGAAGTAAAAGTCATATGCAAACATGTTAAGTGCTTATCGGTACAGGAAAGAGAGGAAGAGATTATCGACTATTTCATTGTCTTTCACTTTCTTCTAAGTGAGGTTTTCTGATATTGATTAAGCCATGGAAATTAGAAGTTTTCCCAAATAAGGAGATGGGAGGTGTTTGGTAGGTTTTTTTTTTTAATACTGACTGATTTCTTGGGGGTTTTTTTGCAACTTATTCATGCAAAATACTCATTTTTTTTTACTTTTTTAACAATATCATGTTTAGTAAGTTCTCCACATTACCTTTGGGGGAGTGATCTGAATAGGACCATAAATTATGTTTTAGACAGAATACACCTACATGGAAAGACCCATATATGATCAGAACTGATTACTTCATGGCTAAAGGAATTCAAAGCAGAGGATATTTTGGGGGTCTCATGTCCCAAAAAAGTAGTATACACTTTTTATCCCCAGGTTTATGTAATTCAAACAGATTAGAAAATTAGTTTGCCAACACTGATGTAGACAAAGTTGAGATTGTTTTCTGCATATGTAATGCCCCTACATGGGTTTTAATCACAGCTTGATTTAACAGAGGAAGTGAAATACTGCAGATTTTGGAGGTTAGACCAACTATTCCTTTATGAAACAGAACCATTCAACAAATTCAGGAGGATCTATACTTGTATTTAACTCAAACTTTGTTAGTATCAATGACCTCTGGATTCTGGTTGAAATAATTGTATTTATTTATTTATTGATTGATTGATTTATCTGCTGCCTTACTTATTTACTTTTTTACTTGAAATCCAACTATCAAGCAGACAGGGATCACAGACAAAGGAAGGTATGACTGTTTTGAAGAGCTCACAGTCCAAATTGCAGGATCATAAGAGTTCTCTCAGCAATTTTACTTGAGAAACAAAGAGTTGATTTACTTTTTGGGTAAAAAAGTGAATTTCTTTAAGTATTTGAAACATTTTGGTACAATTGAACTGTAAATGTGATAATAATTATACTGAGTTTAAAAAAGCTAACAATTCATCAAACAAATCTGGTCAATCTGGGCATCCTGAGGCAATGTTACAATTGCATCATGTACACAGACAACCCCTCCTCCTCCCAACCAGCACAAACATATGTGAGAGATGCATCTACACAGCCAAACTGGAGGCTAAGCTCTCTCAACCCATGACTGGATCAACCAGTCACAAGGAGAAGGGCAACACTAGCACCACATTACCAGACTCACATAGACCAGCCATAGCTGCACCAGAAAACAACTCTCAGAAACACGCAAACACATACTCGGAGGCTCTAAATAAGAACCTACCTAAACAACAGAGACCTCCTAAGCATACACCCAAGCAACCCTCACCCCACAACAGAAACCAGGTAACACATATGTCACAACGTTAGTGTGCCAAGCAAAAACAGCCCCTAAGGCTAAATAACACACCTAACACACTAGTAATCAGTGATTCCATCATCAGGCACACAGACGTCCCACTCACTAGACTGAACAAGGAGAAGGTTACCGTAAGCTGCCTGTTGGGTGCCAGATTCTGCCACATAACACATGCACTCAGGTCACTCCACAACAAGTACAAATATGACTCTGTCATTGGCGTAAATGACCTGAGACATACCTCCCTGGACTACATGAAAAGAGACATGGAGGAGCTCTCTGACCATGTAGCCCAGGCTGGTATGACTCTGACTCAGAGTAGCATCCTGCCCTCACCCAAAATGATGCCAGCATATGAAGAAAAATGATTAGTTTCAACAATTGGTTAAAGTCCTGGTGTCATTCAAAGGGGATCCAATACTTGTCAGCCTGGGACGACATGCTTGACAAGCCACGTTGCTTCGCCAGAGACGGCTTGCACCTGTCGCCCCTGGGCTTTCGACTACTAGCCAAAACTCTTGCCGCCCCAATACTGCCTTTTTTAGGCAAGGCTCAAAAGACAAACCTGCCTCCATAAACAACAATAATAAACAAAAACTGAGGGCAATGCTGCTCAACGCCAGAAGTCTAAACCTCAAAATGCACGCACTCAAGGCTCTCCTTAGTATGGAAGAAATTGACGTATGTGCAGTGACAGAAACCTGGTTCAAGGCTCCAGAGAGCACCCCAGCACTACCAGGCTATAACTCCTACCATACCTGTAGGTCCCAAAACCAGGACCAGAACACAAAAGGAGGGGGTGTGTCCATATTCATCAAGAACACCCACACCTCCAGGTTAGTAGCACAGCACGCGGAATCTGAGACCATCCAAGTGCAATTGACAGCGGGTAAATTGACTGTTCAATTTATAGCTTGCTACAGATCTCCCACCTTGTCTCAGGACCCTCACACAGCATTCCTGAGAACATTAGAAAGTATGAAGATTCTACCCAACACCATGCTACTGGGTGACTTCAACTATCCAAACATTGACTGGGAAAACTACTCAAGCTCAAACGCCCTAGCCCAATGCTTCCTTGAGTTTATAAACTCAAACACCCTTGAACAGCTGGTCACCACTACCACAAGAGGTGACAACATACTGGACCTGGTCATCACCAACATGGGGAACCTATGTTCCACACCTGAGGTAAACTCGTCATTGGTAAGATCAAATCACAAACTAATCACACTGGACATCCACATCCCGACCCCCCCCCCCCCTAGTCAAGGAAATCAAGGTAAAAAACTTCTCTAAAGCCAACTTCACACTCCTCAAGACCGAGGTGGGAAGTTTAAAAGCTCCCAATCAAATGGAAAATGATGACCCATCGGCAGAATCCTTTACAAGTGCATTCTATGAACACCTTCAAGAATGCATGGACCGAGCCATCCCAAGTAAAACCAAGACCAACTCCTCAAAAAAGAGGAAGCCAGTCTGGTGGACCCCGGCCATAAATAAACTTTACAACAGAAGGAGGAAACTCCTGCACGATAGAACAAAATCCCAAAATAAGAAGGCATCTCTGATTAACATCAGTAAAAAACTGCACTCCCTCATTAAATCATCCAAGGCCAACTTTGAAAGAAAAATAGCCAATGACTCTAAGGATAATCACAAGGCCTCCTTTAACTACGTCAAGAGTCTAGGGGCAAACTCTCAGATATGCTCTGAGCTAGTGCATAATGGCCATAAATACACTTAACCACCTGACATTGCCAGCATCCTGGCTGACAAGTTCAGTGCAAATTTCACCCCCCACCCCTCTCCACCAAAGGGGCTAGCACCCATCCCAGAAGAATGTGGCGCTCCAGATATCTCAGACACACAAGTAAAGACAGCCCTTGCAAAGGCCAAAAACACAGCATCACTGGGACCAGATGCTATCCCAGGTTGTGTCTTACACGAGCTTCAAAATGAACTAACCCCCCCATCTCAAATCACTATTCAAACTCAGCCTCTCTACAGGCTATGTACCCAAAGACTGGCATACAGCAACAGTCGTACCACTCCACAAAGGTGGTTCCACAACTGACCCTGGTAACTATCACCTCATAAGCTTGACTAGATTGGTCTCTAAAGCCATGGAATGCATTATCATGGCGCTCATTAACAGGGACATTGGGAACCTCCAGACACTGGACCCCACCCAGTTCGGCTTTGTTAAAGGCAGATCTTGCCTCTTGAACTTGGTCGACTTCTTTGAAACAGTCACCAAGGTCATAGATGAAGGGAAGGTGGTCCACACAGCATATCTGGACCTCACTAAGATGTTTGACACCATCCCACACTCAGGAATCATAGACAAACTCACCAGCTTAAATATCAACCCCCATGTCACAAGATGGGTTGCCGATTGGCTCTCAGACAGAACCCACATGGTAAGAATGGCAGGTGCCATGTCTGATTCTAAACCAGTTACGAGCGGAGTCCCGCAGGGCTCAGTCCTGGGACCCCTCCTGTTCGGTATATATTTCTCAGAAGTACAGGCAAAGGCAGAGGGACTGTGGATAACCAAGTTTGCACATGACTGTAAATTGGGTGCAATAATTGACTCTTCAGCTGGCACAGACATCCTGCAAATGAGTCTCACAGAGACAAACACCTGGTATCAAAGTCACGGCCTCAAGCTAAATGCCAAAAAATGCATAGTAATCCAATCTGGGAAAAACAAAGTACCTACAAACTACAACATAGATGGGAATCCACTAAGTACAGAAGAAGTAATTAGAGACCTAGGTACCCAAGTAGATAGCATGCTCTCCTTTGATAACCACATAGCCAAAACAGTCAGAAAATCCTTCTATGTGGCACACCTGATCACAAAGAGTTTCTCATCCAGATCCAAGGAGGTGATTGTGCCCCTTTACTCCTCACTCATTAGGCCCATAATAGAGTACAATGCCCCATTTGGGATGTACCTCACTAGACACCTGCAACAACTAGAAAGACCACAGAAGTACTCACTAAGAGGATTAAGGGCCTTAAACAATTACCCTATGAAGCACGACTAAAAAAGCTCCAGCTCTTCTCAGTCGCTTACCATCTGCTCAGAAGTGACCTGTGTCTGACCTATAGGGCCATGTCAAACCCTAAACTAATGGACATGCTTCACCTCAAAAAAACGAGATCCCTCAGAATCACTCATTCTAGCGACTTGAACCTATGTACAACAATAAACAGGACATGCTGGAGGGATAGATTCCTGTACCAGTGACTCCCCTCACTCTGGAATAGAATCCCAATCCATATTCGACAGAGCTCCTCTCTGACCCTCTTCAAGAGAAATCTTGATGAGTGGATTGGTAATCGTAAGTCCTACCCTGGGATCCCTTCAGGAGCCCTGTTGGCAGAGGCCCAGGTTACTAATCTAATGGGGAGGCAAAAGCGCTCACTCTGTGGCTAGGCTTATAAATGCCCAAGGGCAGATAGCCTAGTACTTTCCTATGAACCTATGAACCTATGAAATGCAACTTCATAGTATTTCCAAAAACAACAAAGAAAACTTTTGTAAAGTATGACAACATCACTACAGGGATAATTGCAATTGAAGGAGCAATACAGCTCTGTGAGAAGAACAATCATAATAAAAAATGAATAATTAAACTTGTTAAACGAAGTTGTTATATAAGAAATTAAATTAAATGAAAAACCCTCGAATATAATGCAATACATTCCATTTACTGTCACTAATGTATTATTCAGAACAAAAGTTTCCAAAAAATATGTTCAACTGGCAAAGTGTCTTCCAGACTAACTTGCCAGTATATAATCCCTTCCATATTCTATTATAACTTGTAAAAATGCCTATTGTAATATCTGCAATTGAAAGGCAATATACTGAATATATAAAACTTTACCATGGCAAAATTAGCTGTTACTAATTCCAAAGTTTCCCCTCCAAGTTTTTTTATAAAATAGCTAACTAACATACTCAGTCTTGCTTGATCAAACATAAGATTCAGTTTATCATTAATTATACTCCAGATTTTTTGTGTGGAATAACAGGACCACAGTATATGTCTGTATCATTTGAGACATGTCTCATTCCCTCACAGTAATACAGAAGAACTTGTAAGGTATGTACTCAATTTAATAGGAGTACAACAGACATACATTATGATAATATGTTGCATACAGCAGCTGCCTAGTAAATTGAATACATGTTAGATACCCTTTCTGTATGTTTTCCAAATATTGCCATTTTCTAAAATATCATATGAGGCACAGATACCCAAATGGTACAGTTAGCTTTGGTGATAAACACATGCCTACTTGAAGCAGCTTTTGTATAAAGAATTACTTATTTTAATAGCTGAAAGCAAAAGCATTTTATTATAATTCTAAATGTAGCTATAAGAATATACCATGACCATTACATGGAGTACACAAGAATACACCACCAACACCATTATTTATTAGTATGTATCCTATTGGTAGGTTAAGATTACTATGCATTTCTTTTGCAGATATATATATAATCTCTACAAATGAAGTTATACCCAAGCAAGTTTATTGATTGATTGATTGAATGATTGACTTTGCTGACCAGGAAATTCCAACTGAGTCAGAAACCCATTTTCAGTGGAGGCCCAAGGAGAAAGGTTCCACAGTAAAAAGTTTAAAAATATTAATAACATCAATGATTAGAGTACCTTTTTTAACATAGATTATGGTACAAAAATTGGCAAAGAGAAATATATAATCAAAAACATTAGCACCGTCAGGGAAAAATTTACCTTTACCATTTTTAAGGAAATATATTTGTTCATTGTAGGCAAAACAGTTTAGAAAAATAGATTAAATTACTGGGCTGTCAAAGATGTTTTGGGAATAGAACGTTTAGAATTTCAAGTAGTAGGAGCTAAAATAGTAATATAAGAAAGTCAAGCATTAGTAGTAAAGAGAGTTTTGGGATAGTAGGTGAGGCTGTTGGTTAAGGGATGATAGTGTCAAACGTTGTTTTAGGCTGCATTGAGGGGAGTTGATAGTAAGGGTATCAATGGAAATAGAAAAGTGTGTGTTTAACTATGAGAGTGGAAATTATTGATCAGGAAGAAGTGAGAAGAACGTTAGAGAAAAGGGAGCTGAAGTAGCAGTGGAGGATGTAAGTGATAGCCGAAAGCGTAAACGATACAAGTCAGAGGGCTTAACAGCAGTTTTTATTTAATAGAATATAAGAATGATGTATGAAGACATATGCTAGGAGGAAGGACAAGGGGTATGCGTATTTAGTGAAAATGCATGCATATGCTTAGAAGCAAGAACAAATGTGGGTATTTAGATAGAGGTTTTACAATGTTAATTTGAAATTCTTGAGGGATTTGATGCAACAGATATTTGGAGGAAGGGCATTCTATAATTTAACAATGGTGTGGGAGTAGATGGCTTATCAAGCTCTTTTCATAGGCTTGTATGTTTGCTGAGAGAATTATACTACATTCATG